>NC_058411.1:18712330-18910642 GCF_002201575.2 Neomonachus schauinslandi
TTTCTTTCTTTCTTTCTTTCTTTCTTTCTTTCTTTCTTTCTTTCTTTCTTTCTTTCTTTCTTTCTTCTTTCTTTTTCTTTCTTTCTCTCTTTCTTTCTCTTTTCCACTTTGTGGAAAGTGAATTGGGTATATTAGACTTTCCTAAGTACTGTACTTTTTAAAATAATATTTTATGTATTTATTTGACAGAGAGAGAGCATGCAGGTGCACAAGCAGGGGGGTGGCAGGCAGAGGAGGAGGGAGAAGCAGAGTCCCCTCAAAGCAGGGAGCCCTATGAGGGGCTGGATCCCAGGACTCTGGGATCATGACCTCAGCCTAAGGCAGAAGCTTAACCAACTGACCCACCCAGGCTCCCCAAGAACTGTACTTTTAAATCTTTCCTCAAAGTTAAATTTAAAGTGAAATTAGTTAAGTGTAGATAGAAATAAGTACAGATAAGGCATTTATTCATCCCGTCAGGAGTTCATTGAACATTTCCAAATGCTAACCCTGTGTCTGATCTGATACAAAGTGCTAAAGATACAAGAGAAAGACTCACGGTATGATTTAAGAAAATTTCCACTGCAACGATGGGATAAGTAGAAATAAAACCAATGGTAAAATATATGATAAAGTGTGTCATTATAGATCAAAGCATTGGATGAGAGGCACAGTTAGAATGAGCCTCCATCTCCTATTGGGTCTTGGGCAAAGGGGAGATATTTTATCAAAACAAAAAAGTGGCTGGAGCATATTTAAAAGGAATAGAAATACTAAGTAGTCAAATTCAGATAGGAAGGTCATTTCTGATGGAATAGATTGGATCATCATCCCCAATTATTCACTAGTCTATTATAGAAGTTACAGCCATACCTTTTTATTATGTAACTTTGTAGTTACATAATCCTACATCCCAGTAAGATAGGAAGAATATATATATATATATATATATATTGTTCTAGAGACTTTGAGTTTGATGATGTGACTTACTCTGCCCAAAGGAATATGAGCAAAATAACACTTCACCATTTCTAAATTGAGACATTAGCACATAACACATGTCACCACTCACTCTTTTATGCCTCTGTCTTCCACGCCTAAGAACATGCCTAATTAGCTGTTGATTCCAGACCAAGGAGAGATTTTTTTTTTAATTTTTTTTTAAAGATTTTATTTATTCATTTGAGACACAGAGATACAGAGAAAGACAGCATGAGCAGGGAGAGAGGCAGAGGGAGAGGGAGAAGCAGGCTCCCCGCTGAGCCAGGAGCCTGATGCGGGGCTTGATCCCAGGACCCTGGGATCATGACCCAAGCTGAAGGCAGACACTTAACTATCTGATCCACCCAGGCACCCCACACAAAACTATTGTTAAGAAATATTTTATCGTTAGTATAAGACACTGAGTTTGGAGGTTGTTTGTTGTACAAATATTATTTTATCAAAGCTGATTATTATATCTGAAAATCTGTAGAACCAAGATGTGAAATGGCCAGAGCACTTGAATAGACATATTTCCAAAGAAACTACAAATAACCAGCAAATACATTAAAAAGTGTTCGACATCACTAATTATCACAAAAACACAAATCAAAATTCCATCTTTTAGAATAGCTGTTGTCAAAAAAGCATGACATAACAAATGCTACCTAGGACGTGAAGAAAGATAATCCTTGTGCACTATTGGTGGGAATGTAAATTGGTGCAGCCACTATGGAGTTTTCTTAAAAAGTTAAAAACAGAAATAACATATAATCCATCAATCCCACATCTGAATATAAATCCAATGGCACTGGGATCACTCTTTTGAAGAGTTTTCTGCATTTCCACACTTCATGTTCATTGTAGCGTTATTACAATACCCAAGACATAGAAACAACCCAAGGGTCCATTGACAGATGAATGGATAAAGAAAGTGCTATATTATATATACAAAATATCACAGAAAAAAATTAAATAAAACCTTAATATATTGCTAAATGTAGCACATTTATTGATTAAAAGACTCAATGCTATTAATATCAATCCTCTCCCAAATGGTCTAGAGTTTCAATTACATTCTAATCAAACCATTAGCATGATTTTTTTTAAGTATTGACAAGATGTCAATTTACATGGAAATGTAAAATGGTACAATAGCCAAATCGACCTTGAAGCAAAAGAAAATTTTAAAAGACTTATACTAATTCATATCAATACATAAATCTTCCTGATCAAGGCAGTGAGGTATTGGTGGGATCATAGATAGATCAGTGTAACTGAATAGACAGCCTTGAAATACACACACATATTTGTCAATTAATTTTCAACAACAGTGCCTAAGTAATTCAATGGGAAAAGAATGGTTTTTCAACAACTGATGCTGGAACAACTAGATATCCTTGTGAAAAAAGAAAGGTGAGTTTGAGCACTACATCATCTCAAACACAAAAATTAATTCAAGGTGAATCATAGACCTAAATACAAAACTAACCTTAGGAAGCTTCAGTTTAAAAAGAACGAAAGAGAATATAGTTCACAGTCTTGGAGTAGGTGAAGATTTCTTAGAAATGAAATGAAGAAAATTAGTCATTTTATTAGCTGGTGCTGCCATAACAAAGTAGCATACTCTGGGGTGCTTAAACAAGGGAACTTTATTTTCTCCCAGTTCTGGAGGCTGGAAGTCCAAGATCAATATGTTGGTCAATTTGGTTTCTTCTGAGTCCTTTCTCATTGCCTTGTGGATAATTGCCTTATTTCTGTGTCCTCACATGGCCTTTTTTTTTAAAAGATTTTATTTATTTATTTGACAGAGAGAGACACAGTGAAAGAGGGAATACAAGCAGGGGGAATGGGAGAGGGAGAAGCAGGCTTCCCGCGGAGCAGGGAGCCGGATGCGGGGCTCGATCCCAGGACCCTGGGATCATGACCTAAGCCGAAGGCAGACGCTTAACAACTGAGCCACCCAGGTGCCCCTCACATGGCCTTTCTTGTGTGCATGTATGTCTGTGTCATTATCTCCTATGAGGATACCAATCATTTTGAATTAGGGCCCACACATACGACCTTATCTTATTTTAATAAGCTCTTTAAAGGTTGTATTTTAATAACCTTTTTAAAGGCTCATTCTGTGAAGTACCAGGATTAAAGCCTTCCCCATATGAATTTGGGAGGGAACACAATTCAGCTCACAACACCAAAATAAATAAATAAATAAATAAATAAATAAATAAATAAATAAATAAATAAGTTGGACTTTATACAAATTAATAAATCCTGTTCTTAAAAGTCACCATTAAGAAAATGAGTCACGGGGCGCCTGGGTGGCTCAGTCGGTTAAGCGTCTGCCTTTGGCTCAGGTCATGATCCCAGGGTCCTGGGATCGAGACACACATTGGGCTCCCTGCTCAGTAAGGAGTCTGCTTCTCCCTCTGCCTCTGTTCCTCGCCCCTGCTCGTGCTCTCTCTCTCTCTTTTTATCTCTCTCTCTCAAATACAGAAATAAAATGAGTCACAATGTAATGACTTGAAGAAATATGCACAGTAGATAAATTTGGGAAAGGATTTGTATACAAAATTATAACATAACTCAAACATATAGTAAAAGGAAAAACAGTCCAATAACATTTAACAAAAGATCTGAACAGATTCTTCAGAAAAAAAAAATGTACATTAAATTAAGAACATGGAAAAATGCTCAACATCATTTGGCATCAAAGTAGTTAAAATTAAAACCCAAATCAGAGACATCACTCAGTTAAAAAAAAAAAATCAGAAGAAAAGAGGGAAAATAGCAACTACTGGGAAGATGAGGCATAATTGAGACTCTTCTGCATTGTTGCTGGGAGTGTAAAATATGCAATAACTTTGGAAAATGGTTTGGCAATTTGTTTGTTTTGGTTTGGCAGTTTTAAAAATAAAAGTGAAAAGGTATGTACCATAAGAAATATCACTCTTACATATTTATTTAGGAGTAATGGAAACCTGTGTCCAAATATGATTATACAAAAATGTTTATAGCAGCTTTTTTTTTTAAAGATTTTATTTATTTATTTGACAGAGAGAGACACAGCGAAAGACGGAATACAAGCAGGGGGAATGGGAGAGGGAGAGGCAGGCTTCCCACAGAGCAGGGAGCCCGAAGCGGGGCTCGATCCCAGGACCCTGGGATCATGACCTGAGCAGAAGGCAGACGCTTAACGACTGAGCCACCCAGGCGCCCCTAGCAGCTTTATTCATAATCATAAATATTGGAAATAACTCAAATGTCCATCAACTGAAGAATGGGTACGCAAAATTGTGCTATATTCATAAAATGGAATACTTATCAGCAATAATAAAATAATGTATTGATACAGAAATGAACATGGGTAAGTCTCAAGTACATTTTCTTGAACAAATGAACTAAGACACAAATAAATATATAGCATATTGTGCCATCTGCATGATATGCAAGAACAGACACAATAAGCTGTAGGATGAAGTTAAGAACAATGGTCGCCTTGGGTAGATGAGGAGATTAGCTGGGATGGAGGATAAGGATATCTTTTCCAGAATAAAAGAAATGCTCTGTAACTTGACTGGGCTGTAGTTAATTATAAGACACTGAGTTTGGAGATTGTTTATTGTACAAATATTATTTTATCAAAGCTGATTATTATACCTGAAAATCTGTAGAACCAAGATGTGAAATGGCCAGAACACTTGAATACACGTATTTATCTAACTCATTAAACCGAACACTAAAAATCTGCGTATTTTAGTTTGTGTAAATTATACCTCAATGAAAGTGATTAAATTAGATGTATTCTCCTTAGACATAATTTGAGGTGGACACAAAATTTTGTGGTGTGTTCCAAGTGCCGTATAAAGATCCTGTTTTTATATGTGTCAAGCATTTTCTTATTCAGTGCATATATTTAAATCTGAGTGCTATTTTGCCGCATTATCTATTTTACCTTGTCTGGTCCCTTAAGAGCATTTAAAGAAAATCTTCACTAACATTTCTAGTGCTAATGGTATTAAGGAAAACAGTAGTTGAGAGATAAGAGACTAGATTGAAAAGAGGAGAATGATGATGAGCAGGAGTCACGTATCTGAGATATACTTGTTTAAATGACAAGTCTACACTGGTTTTTTTTTTTTTTTTTTGTAATACTTCTGTTTTTATTTGCAGATTGTTTTGAATTAAAATTGTGCAATTTTTACTTATCTTGAAATGTATTCAGTACTATAGTTTTAAAAGTCTTATTTTTAAATAAACATTTTTTAAAAACAAACAAAAATTTGATTCATTCTCTTCCTTCTTCATATTCTCTCTCTCTCTCTCTCTCTCTTTTCTTTTTTTGCTATCATTTGGCTGGTTTAAGATTTGTAACAAAGGGGGCCCTGGGTGGCTCAGTTGGTTAAGCGACTGCCTTCGGCTCAGGTCATGATCCTGGAGTCCCGGGATCGAGTCCCGCATCGGGCTCCCTGCTTGGCGGGGAGTCTGCTTCTCCCTCTGACCCTCCTCCCTCTCATGCTCTCTGTCTCTCATTCTCTCTGTCTCAAATAAATAAATAAAATCTTAAAAAAAAAAAAAAACTAAAAAAAAAAAAAAAAGATTTGTAACAAAGGGAAAATATCAAGAGTGAGAGGGAGTATCACATTTCCCTTCCAGGATACTATAAGTCAAAGCCATAATGAGATGCTGATCAACAATATGTCAACCTACATAGCTAATTCTCCATATCATCCAAAGTCTGAATTGACATAAAAATACATTTACATCAAATTTAACTGTTCAATCAATAATCAGTTCATGAGGATAATAAAAACACATGACCCCCAAAATCTTTTAACACTTAAAAATATTTTGTGTAGATAATATCACATTATTATAAAAAATACAATCAAATGAATAGGCAAAAGTAAACTAGCTACCCCAAAGGGGAGATATTATTAATCTCCTATTTAAAGATGATGAAACAATACTCAAAGAAAATAACTAAGCCACTCAAAATCACATAACTAGTATGTCATAGAACTGGAACTGAATTCAAATATTTTAAGATTTATTTCTATGTTTATCAACTAGTTCATTTTATTTGAACTACTTTCTTAGTAGATAAATGACCACTCCAAAGATCTATATTCATGATTCACGTTTCCTCTAGAATGAAATGATCTGAGAGGGAGAAGGGACCAGCTAGAAAGGTTTAAGGAAAACGAAGTTGGTCAAAAAGACTTTAAAATATTGTCACATTTTTGACAATCAGAACAGCTACATTCCAAAGATAAAATTAACTACAAGGTTTAAAAAGTTAAGTGTGCCTAGGAGCTTAGGGACATGGTGTTTTAATTTCAGAAAATATGGAGAGACCATACATTTTTAAATATGCTTAGCTTCTCAGATTTTTAGTTTTTGATTTTCATGAAAAATGTGTAATATTGCCAAACTTAACCTTCCTAAGTCTAAGAACAGATTTTATGTCATATGTCTCCATTTACTATCATTGTTCACTTACAATTTGGCAGTTGATTGTCACATGTTGACAAGCTGTTTCTGTCTTCTCTTTTCTGCCATGCATTTATATTTAGATTTAAAGAAATGTCATCATTTGACTAGGCAAACCTCAAGATACATAATATAAAATTGTCTTTTAACTATAAAAATAGAAATCACATTATTTAAATTATCTCTCTGCATCTCTGAGTCCTTGAAAAGGTATTTTGCTCTCTTCTTGAATATTTCCTCAAAGCTATGATTTTTTTCCCCAGTGCATTTATTTAAAGGTCTAAGTTTCATTAGATGTAATCAAAATGGGTCTTAAATTTCTTCTTTAGCTTATTGGTGATTTACCATTTTTTTTCCCAAAAAGGACTCTGCCTCATTCCCATTGTTTTATCTTAGAGACAATTTAGGTATATATGTAACATTTGTGATTAGTCTGTCATTGATAAGCCAATTTGGATATCTATTATTTCTTTGTCCCAAACTTTCCTCTTCCATTGCTCATAGAACTATTTTTATTAAATGTTCTGAAGAAGAGTTCATTGATTTCCTACTAGTCGATGTCACAGATAAAATAAATAATAATTTTACCCTTGACTGAGATCTTTCTGCAAGCCAAATTCTGTCTTATATATTTTGGTATATAATAACTGATTTAAATCTAACAGTAAACTAGCAAAGCAGGATTTATTATCCCTGATATTTAGAAAAATAAAAATTCAGAGAAGTTAAGTGAGTTGGCTAATAGCACACAGATGGCAAATAATTGAGCAGGGAGGAAATCATAGGTCTCTCTGACTTTCAGAATTGTCAGAGTTTGGCAATGCTTTTGTTGGCTACACATTCACATAGGGTTGCTGTGTTCTATTAGGGAGTTCTATAACTCTATCTGCATCAAGCCTGCCGGCTGCTACTCTAACCTTGTCACTCATTATAAACATCACAGTCTCATGCCTTCTGGTGGTTTAACACCACTACTGTTTCTAATCCTATCATCCCAGTTGCTGTCCTGAGGCCAATTCTGTAGTGGTCTCTCCTACAGTCTGCTCTGGTCTACCATGAAGAGTGACCACCAATATTTCCTGAGGTGCCAGAGCCTCTCTAACCTATATCAGTCCTAGCCAGCTCCACTGTGAACTTTGGAACAAAACACGTCCTACCAAAGTTGTCCTTCATGTGAATTAAGGGCAAGGGTTTGATAACTTCAGATGCATCAGCTATTACATGTGGGCTCTCCCAGGGATGGATATGAGCTTGGGTGAAGTAGCTCTCTGCAAATGAGACAACCTTGAAAGATCCAACAACTGAAAGGGCTCGCCCATAATAGTTGTATAATTAATATTTATAAATGAATAAATGAGAGATAACATAAAAGCATGATAGGGAATTTTCAGTAAATAAAATAGGTTAAAATAAAATATTTTATTTTGTTTTACAAATATGTAAAACAAATATGTGAAAACTTGTAAAATTTACAAATTTACAAAGATGAAGAAGCCATTTCCACCAGTACTTATTTCTGAACTGCTCAGTTAAAGTATCAAACTAACTAATTCCAAACTAACTCTACCATTGTCAATGTGATGACAAAACAAATATTAAAATGAAACATTTAGTGAGTTATCTGAAATCTTATCAAAAAACTTCACATCTGGCTACCTGGGACTCTCTGTAAACGTTGGGCTGAATGTAACTCTTCATAGTGGTGTTTTGGCTCACTGTAGACACAGCTGTGGAATCCTGCTGGAAAGTCCCAACTGTGAACACAAGATAGTGAAATCCTTATTTTCAAATAAAATACTAAGCTTCATTCCAGTGCTTCTTAAAGTTTCTAGGTGACATTTTAATTATTAAGACTTTTCACGATTATATTTATTCTCTTTCAGTTTCCTTTTATTGAGAAATAATTAAAGGGAGAAAAAAAAAACACTATGAAATTGAAAATGATCTCCATTTAAACCTGTGTATTCACAGGATTTTGTTACTGAAAACCAATAACTTTTTCCCCCAAACTCAAGGTCATCTTTTAAAGTTCAATGAATCATCTTCTTCAGCTTTTGAACTGTACCTGTGGGTATTTGTGGAAATGTGTCTCTGTCATTGACCCTTGATAGATCCACTGAGAATGTGAAAGGAAATGAATAATAGCAGGATTCTCTGATTTAAAAGGGCTTTTGGATCACTAAGAGATCATCACAGATTCCAAAAGCACTGTTGTCAAGGGCCAAGCACTAGTGGGTATATAAGTTTTCTAGGGCTGCCATAACAAAACTCCACAAAGTGGGTGGCCTAAAATAACCAAACTCTGTGTTCTCAGTTTTGGAGCCTATGGGTCTAGTCAAGGTGTTGGCAGGGCCATGCTCTCTCTGGAGTCTCTAAGGGAAGACACGTCCTTGCCTCTTTCTCTTTTCTGGTGTTTGCTAGCAGCTCTTGTTGTTCCTTAGCTTTAGATGCATCATTCCAATATCTGCCTCTGTCATTACATGGCACTTTTTCTTGTGTGTCTCTGTATATAGATCTTATAAGGACATCAGTAATCGGATTAGGGCTCACCCTAGCTCAGCATCTTCTTACTAGTATCATCTTGACTACATGTGCAGAGACCCTATTTTCAAATAAGGTCACATTTACAGGTATAGGGAGGAGGACTTTAAAAAATTGGGGCTGGCGATAGGGGACATAATTAAACCTACAATAGTGGGCTATTCATATTTGAACCAAAATCATATTTAGCTCACTGACAAGTCTTTTGAATTCTGCCATGTTTCCCACACATCTTTACTTTCAGTCATGTTGTAGAGTTACATGTGGCTTTTAAATACAGCCCCATCCTCTTCCATATTCTTTCTAAAATCAAAACAAAGACTGTGACTACATTTTAGTGGAGAAATAAATTGTGGTATGGAAAAAAAAAAACCCACAAGTCTTCAAAATTGCTGTGTTTGTACATAAAAGGTAGACTGCATGAGCTTACTCATTTTTTCATTCACTTATCCAATGATTATTTTTTAACAAATTGAAAACAATAGGCAGAGAATTTACAGTCTCATTGAGAAAAACAAGAATGATTTTTTAACTGAAAAACACATGTAAAATTACAAGTTGTAATTAAGTGGGGGAGAGCAGCATAGACAGTGGGAATAGCATGTGCCACATCCCCGTTGTGAGAAGGTGCATGAAATGCTGGAGGAACTCAGAGAAAGCTGCTGGAGACAGAGACAGTTGGGGTGAGCCTAGGAAGGATAGAGAGGCAGGGTGACAGAGAATATTTGGGGCCCAAAAAGACTGGTGTTTTGGCTCTTCAAGTCATTACCTGAAAGCTAAAAATAAAACACAGGACCAATCTTATGAAAATAATGGTATATGCATTATTATGAAGCCATGCAAACCTCTTTAAGTGTAACGCTTTTGTTTACCATAATAAAATCATATATTACAAATAAATTTCCATTATGCTAACCCAAGAAAGTTTCTAGCAGTGTCCCATGTTAAAAATAAATATGAAATAATAGAAAAAAATATGTATATAGGTCTCTGCTTCCAGTTCCTGACATAGAATTCCTAAATCCCTTGGAATTTCCTGGGTGATAGGAGTGTCTTTTTTTCTAATGACATGACTTTTCATGGATAATTTCAGGATGGGGGCTGGTCACCGGAAAGATCAAACCATGTTTTGAAGCTTGGAACTTTCAGTCTCATCCCCATCATCCAGAAAGGGGAGAGGGACTAGAAAGTGAGTTAATGATTAGTTGTGCCTATATGATAAGCCTCCATAAAATGTCACAAAGTATAAGGTTTAGAGAGCTTTGGCTTCTGAACACATGGATGTGCTAGGTGGTTGGCTCCCCCCAGAGAATGCATGGATGCTCCACAACCCTTCCCCAGACCTCACCCTATGTATCTCTTCATCTGGCTGTCTATCTGTGAACTTTAATTCATCCTTTATAACCAACTGGTAAGTGATTCACTGAGTTCAGTGAGCCATTCTAGCAAATTATTGAATTCAAGGATGGGGTGTAGGAACCCAGGTTTGGTTTGATAGGTCAGAAGTACTAAAGGCAACCTGGGGGTTTGTAATTGGTATCTGAAAAGGGGACAGTCTTGAGTGACTGAGCCCTTAAGTTACAGGATCTGGTGCTAACTCCAGATAGTGTCAGAGTTGCTTTGTGTGGGAAACCCATATGTCTAAGGTCAGAAGTGTGTGAGTGAGAGAAAAAGAGAAACAAATGAAGTAGAAACGTTTGGAAAATATATAACGGAGTAAATGAGCTTCACATATGTTTTGGATTTAACTTCTAGAAATCACGTACATCACTTTAAGTCATTTATTTTCAGATTAGTGTAGAAATATACAAACAAAAGTGGCCGTGATGAAATGAGTCTACTTACTTTTACACATTCCTTGGTTTAGCTGCAAAGTCTGAGTTATAATGGACTTGTTTTCATATTTATTGAAACTAAATTCCATTATTTACAGATGCGAATTTAAAGCCCCTCTGAATTGACTGAGTTTCACAAGGTTATAAAAATATATATCAGCAGAAAGGGCTTACAGTTCTGAGTTCATCCTTTGTCCTTTTGAGATGTATATGTATCTCCTACAACTCAGAAGTGTCTCTCTCAAGGACCTAAAAACCATTTCTTTGAAATGTAATCGTCAGGAGGGATAGGCTTCTGTCTCCTAGTCTCTGTAGGAGGATAGAATCCTCACTTAGATAATTACCAGCTAGCAGACATGGCAGGCCTAATCAGCATTTATACTGACCAACTCTTTGTAATTTTTCACTTTCCTGACTCTAATTAAGCCCCCACTTGCTCCCTCTCTCTACACCATTCTCCCTTTAAAATGCTTAGTCACCTCTACGCAGATCAGAATGGAGCTCTGCTCTTCCCATAACGTCAGTAATTACTGAATAAAATCTGTTTCACAACTTTAACAAACGTCCAGCTTTCTTTTTCTTTGACACACCCCCATGAATTTCTAAAGGAAGCAAACATACTTTGAAACATGTGGCCTGACCATTGTGGCAGCAGATGATGGAACCAGAGATAAGCTACCTGGTCCCACAATGATGAACTGCAGGTGTGCTGGGAAGCCTATAATTAGTCAGAAATGAATGATGCCTATGTGGGATGATGCCAACAGGAGGAATGCTTCATTTTTTAACGAGGTTGGATGAGAAAAAGAGGGACCCTACATACCAAGCTAACAAAAAGTAGGTAGTAAGTCAAAACAGGGGTTGGGAGGAGGTAAATAAAGACGTTAATGAAACCAAGAGAGAGAAGAAACCATGAGGATGAAAAGAAAGGAAAAAGAAATGATAGTTACTTTTGAGTAGGAAGTAAACAAAGGCAGAGAGAGAAACAGGGGAGTGGGGAACTGAGTTGCATGTGTATGAGGGTCTATCAGAACCACTTTATATACAGACATGAAGCCCAAGGGAAGTTTTCCATGAGTTCAGTGCACACAGTACTTAAGTACCTAATCCTTTTACTTCCTTGCCTATTCTCATAAGAGCTCTTCCATTAACCAGAGGAAACTGGATGATTTTGAAACTTGCAACCTGACAGAGGCTAATTAACACCCTTAGAATTTATATACAAATAAGACGTATCTCCTGCCCCCAAAAAGGTCTCAGGTTAATGAGCAAGAAATTATCCTAATTATTTTCAATAGGTGAGTCCATATCAGAATCTCTGCTCACTTTAGTCCTCAGTTCTAATACATTTGTCAGGATGAACATAGAGCAATAAATGATTTGCAGTTGGGTATATATGAGGCCTACTTGATTATGCAAAGTAGCTCATAGCTCAGATAAAAGGTCAGTCTATCTCAAAACAATTACAAAACATTTTTTCAATGGCCTTCATGGTTTATCGCTGATTTTAAAGTATGACTAGAGCATGTGAAGATGTCAGACATATACAGATGTCATAATTTGATCACGAGCTTACCTGTTTAATTTGGATAAATTTTTGGAAGATAAAATTTTTTAATCAAAACAGAAAATACCACTCAAAACAGAAAATACCACTCCTAAATAAAATTGTGAATTCCTTGATGTAAGTCTTCAGTGTTGTTTTCAAAATTCTTCAATTTCTTTTCTGTCTCAAGATAATAGCTGCAAATTGGCTCAAAGTGATGGCCCCAAATCTGACCTTCCCAGCTTCTTTCAACAAAAACTCATCTGTCTTATTTCTTATTCTTTTAAAGGGTAAATTATTGGCTAATTTCAGCATTGAATAACTCTTAAAATTTTTGTGAAGATAATCTCTTTAGGTAGATATTTTGCTTTATCAGTGACCATCAAAGTCCTAAATCCAAAGAATAATAGTGGCGACTTGTAAGCCACCGTTAAAAGACGTTTTTGAGCAGGATGTGAAAATATCAGGTAAGGTAATATTTGCAAAATCTGAAAAATTACATCCAAAAATGAAGCCTCATTTGACTATGGTGAGCAAATTTATATTTTGATTTCTGTGAAAGACATTTCTACGTGTACTCTGTTATTATCAGAATGGTCAACATTAGTGAAAAGACCTATTTCTATTGTTCATCATTTTCATTACTAATTGTTATTTCACCTATGAATCTTATGATAAAAATATGATAATTTTTTAAATTCTCATTTTTGGAAAGAGTCAAATTGAGGTACAAATGAGGTCTAAAGTTTTTAGGAGGTCATAAAATTCAAGAGTTATATCCATGAATCCAAATTCTATTTTTCTGGTATTTATGACAGTAGAAGGTTTTATCAGGGCACAATAACTTCTCTCAGGCTTAAAATTAATGATCTAATAAAATAGGAACTCTACGCTCCTTTTGTAAGAGCAAACAATATATTCTGTAGGAGATAGGCAAAACAAAAGATTGTATTTTAGTTACTTTTATGTTTTTCAGATGCAATGGATTAGAAAGACAATGGATAAGAAAGCAATGTGCATCGCTACAAATAACTAAATATATTTTTCAAATATCAATGGAATGTTAAAAAAAGATTGATACTCCAGCTATTGACGACTGAAAATCTACCAATTGAATGTAAACAAAGCAGTAGAGTACATAGCTGAAGGAAGGTCTTACTGTGAACTGTTAATCAGTTCAACCTGCATTATGCTAGAGAGTTTCATAGGAATATTAATGTAACCTTGTCCAGGTTATAAAACGTTTCTTTGTAATTATTTTATATAATTTTGATACGGGCTAAATGAAGCAGATAGTTGAATGCCCTATTGTAGAGATGAAGAAATTGACAAAAGGAGGCTGATAAACTGATAAATCAGGTCACAACAGAGACAGAGAACTCTGGTTTCCAGACTCCAAGATCAGTGGTCTTTCTGTAGGTTATCTAAAGTGGGTCTCAGTAAATGGTGACCCAATGACCTGCAGTAGTGATGTTCACACCCTCTGAAAGCTCCTTCCAAGTATAGGAGTGCTCACTGCACATCTATACATTCTCTTCTCTGGTCATCAGAACGATTTTTAAATGGTACTCCAGCTGTTGCTGATTTGGAGTCTGTGGATCCTGCTCGATGGAACTCTCTGTCCCCATGACTATTTCATTCTCCCTGAGCTATAAAATAAAAGAAGAATGTCTATGTTATGGAAGCCATGATATGCCATGTAGGTACATACCCCTTCGGAATGAAATACTTATTACCCTGGAAACTGGAATGACTACGGGAAGACAGCCTTCATCTGTTAGATCCATTTAGGGATACCTCAGCTGAATAGTACCCCTTGCTTGGCCATTCCACATTGACAGAGCAATGGTGTTCAAGGGTTGATCAATGCTGGAGTATAAAAGTCTGGCTCTCTCACTTGGGACAACAATGCTGGAGTATAAAAGTCTGGCTCTCTCACTTGGGACAACTATGAATTATTATTTCATCTTCAGAATCCCCTCTAAGGCTTGCTGAAGCTTCCATTGAGACCATTTCAGCTCAGCTTCTCCCTCTACCTACTCTTGCTTCCTCCCATCCCCTCCAGTCCCCTCCCCTCCCCTTCTCTTCCCTTCCTTTCCAATTTGTTGTTCTCAAGAATCCCCCTAATAAACTCCTTATACATTCCATCTAAGTCTGCCTTGCTCAGGACCCAACCATGGCAGAATAGAAACAAATGAGTGAAGTTTCCTCATCCACACTTTATGAATTTTTGTAAGTCATTTGGTCTCTTTGAGTCTACATTTTCTTATTCATTGATTATACATGCTAAATTAAATAATGTCTAATTTTCAGTGGTCTAGAAAAGCTTTAAAAAAAGGTTATTTTCTGTACTATTAGGAGGACAAGCTATTAGGACAAGTGAGGAATACACAAATCTTGTGCTTTATTTGGGTCAGGGAGTGGGGAGAAGAGAGAAGGAACTCTTCTTCTTTTTTTTTTTTTTTTTAAGATTGTATTTATTTGACAGAGAGAGACACAGCGAGAGAGGGGAACACAAGCAGGGGGAGTGGAAGGAGGAGAAGCAGGCCTCCCGCCGAGCAGGGAGCCCAATGTGGGGCTCGATCCCAGGACTCTGGGATCATGACCCAAGCCAAAGGCAGACGCTTAACGACTGAGCCACCCAGGTGCCCCGAGAAGGAACTCTTCTATCATTTGTCTTCCTTTCTCTTCTTTTCCTTAGTTTTCCCTAAGTCTGCTTAATCCAAACCACTGCCAATTCCTTCTTATCCTCATTTACATTGTACCCTCACCTGGGTCTCAGCCAGTCAGTCTCCACCATTTTCAGTCTTACTCCGCCACCAGCCGGGGTGACCAGAGGCAGACTCAGTTCCAGCCAACTCCCATCCCATTCTGAACAAACCTGGTGTTATACTGGACATTCAAGTCTTGATTTGAGGGTCAGGGTAGGTAAGAGGAGTATAACTAAAATAAGTCTGAGTCACCTAAGCCTGGCATGTGGGTTTCCTATGTGGGACCCTAAACTCTACATATCTTTCATACCTTCCTTCTTCCTACCCTTCCTCCTGCACCCATGTTCCTGGGTTTCTGCCTTTGTTTCTATGATTTACAGACTACCCCCTCCCCCAAGAATGAAGCTGTATTCTAAATTCTAGCTTAGTTGTCTGGGGCCATGAAAACCCTACCCAAAAATGCCATTTACTTGAGGAAGGGTTTCTGTTCTTTCCCACTCCATTTAACCATATGGCTTTTAGTTAGTTGTTTCAGGCTTATTGAAAGGTGAATATGAATTATGTTGAAATATGTTCTAACATGAAGAATAATAGAAATTATATGCCTGATTTTGAGGCTCATCTTTGAATAGGAGCTATCATATCGCCCCCACCTACCCAGTCAGACTCACTTAGATTTAGCCCTGGTAGTACCACAATTTAGACAACTGATTTCTCCCTTCTTGTAGGAAATTCTTATAGTTTTATTAGCTTTCATGAATTTTCTCCTCTTTAGTTCCATGATTATAGTTAATTTCATAACATTAAGGGAATGATATTTCTATTTATTTTTATTTCAGTGTAGTTAACATACAGTGCCATATTAGTTTCAGGTGTACAATATAGTGATCCAACATTTCCATATATTATTCAGTGCTCATCAAGACAAGTGTACTCCTTAATTTTCATCACCTATTTTGGCCATATCCCCACCCACCTCCCCTCTGGTAACTATCAGTTTTTTCTCTGTAGTTAAAAGTCTGTTTTTTGGTTTGTCTCTCTCTTTTTGTTTTCCTTTGTTTTGTTTCTTAAATTCCACATATGAGTGAAATCATATGGTATTTTTCTTTCTCTGACTGGCTTATTTTGCTTAGCATCATACTCTTTAGATCCATCCACATCATTGTAAATGGCAAGATTTCATTCTTTCTTTCTTATGGCTGAATAATATTCCTATATATATAATATAATAATATTGTATAATATTAATATATATTATATATTATTAATATAATATTATATATTATTAATGTAATACTATATATTATATATAGTATTAATATAATATTATATAATAAGATTCCTATATATATACATACCACATCCTATATATATATATGTGTGTATATATATAGTATACGTATATCGTATACTTATATGTATATATGTACACATACACACACACACACACATACCACATCTTGCTATTAACTGTTTCATGTATTTGGGTGCTCCCATGTTGGGTGCTTAAATATTTACAACAGTTTTAGCTTCTTGTTAGATTGTCGAGGGAGTAATATTTCATAAAAATTATAAATGATTGCTATGAGCTTTATCATTCTCTGCTTCTAGGCAGGCATCTATTTAATGAGATTGATTAGGCACTGGTACTTGAAACAAAAGGCTTTCAACTCTGTTGGTAGAATTTCAGGACATTGCCACTCAGGGAAAGAGTAATATTGCAAGATATGTGTTTTGCTGTCTACCATGGACAAACATAAGTTTGTAGTGCAGGAAAGGAAGGCAAACACATGGAGATGCAGAAAGAAGTCAGTGTAAGGAAGAAAGAAATCTTTCAGATTGTAGCTCAAATATAAAAGCATCACTAATCAAAACTGTTTTTGCATTCAACAATGGTGCTACAAATTTAGTCTATTGTAGTATGAAGAACAGATACTTCTATGGTTAGGGAGAAAGGAACTAAATAAATGTAGCTTCAATTTGCAGGGATAAAGTTAGTCAAGGTAATTGTTAATAAAGACAATGATTTTCTTACTTTCATCTTCTGGAAATGTGGGTCAACAGTTTTAACCAATGTAGTAAAGAAGATACCTGATACAGGTCTAAGTTGGCACTTGCATGACTTTTATAACTTCAGAGTAATGCTGAAGTTAGAGGGAATAAAATTGTTCTCCTTCTGTATGACCTATCTCTGTTTGTAGATGCTAAAAAAAAAATGTCTAGAAATATGAGACATTTGTGGATATGGGCAAACACTATAAAATATTACTGATAATCTCATTTCTTATGTTAGAAAATGAGAGAGAATACTCAGTCAATACTGACCTAGGTATATCCATTAGTTTGATCTAAGCTTTTGTTCCTTTTGAAAAAAAAAAAAAAATCCTCAGAAGGAAGTGCTTGAATGTACCACAGGAGCAAATAATCAGACACTGTTCATCCTGTCAGTTTTGGGAAAGGGAAGTATAATCTTGACCCTAACCTGACTCCATCCTCAAGAAAGTTTGCCTTTGCATAATTATGCAGGCTGGAATAAGGGAGCATAACTCTGGCTCTTTCACTATTTTGTGACCGCTCACTGGGGACAGATAAACATTTTCTGTACAGTAACCACAGACAATTATCCCATTGTCTGGTTTTACAGAATTATGTCTCCTATAAGTTTCCAAATATTGTGTTGCTTTTAATATGACCTGGAATAATGCAGGAAGCTAAGGGAGAAAAGACAGAACTTTTTGTTGATAAGATGAAAAATCAGAGAAGACACAATGAAAATCTCTTCAGTAACAAAATGATAGATCAAGGGTGAAATTCTCCATAGCAGAATATCTCAGTTACAAAGGAAAATGCAAAAGAAAAAAAAAAAAAAATTGCTGCGGGTATTCATGTTAAAAATATAGCCATAGATAGCATCTTGCAGAGCATATTAAAAGGAAGAATAAAAACAAAAGTTTAAAACGTTACTTAGGGGCACCTGGGTGGCTCAGTAGGTTAAGCATCTGCCTTTGGCTCAGGTCATGATCCCAGGGTCAGGGGCTCTTTGCTCAGCCGGGAGCCTGCTTCTCCCTCTCCCTCTGCCTGCCTCTCTGCCGAATTGTGATCTCTCTCTCTCTCTCTCTGTGTCAAATAAATAAATAATTTTTTTTTAAAAAGTTACTTGAAGTGAATGTATAAGGAAAGACAACAGTTTTCTGGGGTATCGGGGTGGCTCATTCGGTTGAACATCCAGCTCTTGGTTTCAGCTCAGGTAGTGATCTCATGGTCGTGGGCTGGAGCCCTGTGTGGGGCTCTGCACTCAGCACTGGGTCTGCTTCAGATTCTCTCTCCTTCTCACTCACTCTCTCTCTCTTTCTCTCCCTCTCTCTCTCAAATAAATAAATAATTTTTAAAAAATGACAATGGTTTTCACAAAAGAAGTAAACATCCTTGGCATATTGAACTTTGTCAAAGCAGCGTGGAATTCACAGAAGACCCAATGGGATTAAAAAGAATTATTGATATAGTCGGATTAATGTCCACCATGTTCACGTCTTATTAATTTCATCTATCTTTTTTCTTTTTTTAACCTTTCCTTACTTTTTTCCTTCTCTGATTTTAACTAGTATTTTATATGATTTCATTTTCTCTCCACTCTTACGTTATGTTTCTTTTTTAAAAATTTAATGTTTTCCATAGAGTTTGCAATATACATTTACAACTAATTAAAGTTCACTTTCAAATAACAACCTACCATTTCACAGTGGATCTTATAATAGAGTATTTCCAATTTCTCCCTACTGTCCCTCAAAACAAGGTTGTCAGTCATTTCACTTTTCCATATAATCACTTTACATTTATGCGATGTCAATAGACCAACTGAAAAATAGAAACTCTCAGTGTGGATCAAAAAACAAGATGCAACTATATGTTATCTACAAGGAACCTATTTTACATTTATAAAAGGGTCAATCCTTTAACAAGACATAAAAACCATTAACATATATGTACCTAACAGCCAAGTGTTAAACACATGAGGCATAAACTGGTAGAACTGCAGGAACAGATAGACAAACTCCCTGTTATAGTTACAATAAGATTTTTTTTTAAAAAAAGGAAATAAAAGGTATATACATATTGGCAGAAAAAGAAATAGAATTATTTTTGTTCATAGATGACATGATTTTATAGACACAAAGAACTGACAAAATTCTCAATCCCAAAGAATTGACAAAAAAATACTTAAAATTAATTAGTGATTATAGCAAGATCACAAGATACAAAAGTGAATTGATTTATTTTATACCAGCAAAGAACAATTGGAATTTAAAATGTAAACATAATATCATTTACATTAGCATAAAAGTGAAATACCTATGTATAAATTTAGAGAAATATGTATAGGATCTATATGCATAAAAAAGCTACAAAACTCTGATAAAAGATCTAAATCAATGCAAAGATATGCCATGTTCATGAATTGAAAGACTCCATATTGTTAAAATATCAATACTTCCCAATAATCTATAGATTTACTACAATCTCAAGCAAAATTTTTGTAAGTTATTTTAAAGATATCAACAAACTGATTGTAAAATTTATATGGAAAGGCAAAAAACCTAAGTTAGCCATTGTAATACTAAAAGAAAATAACAAAGTTGGGGGACTGACATTAATCCAACTTCAAGAATTAGTATAAACTACAATAATCAAGACAATGTGATTTTGGTGAAGAAATAGACAAATACATTAGTGGAACAGAGAGCCCAGAGATATATCTATACAAATATAGAAAACATCTTTTCCGATGAAGCAAAAGCAAGTCAATGGAAAAAGGATAGGGTTTTAAAAAAAATGATGCTGAATAACTGGATGTTTATATGTTAAAAAAAAAGAAAGGAAAAAAGAAACAATCTAGACACAAAGCTTTAACCTTTCACAAAAATTAACTCAAAATGAATACTGTACCTAAATGTAAAAAATAAAACTATAAAATTTCTTAAGTATAACATAGAAGAAAATATATGTGACTCTAAGTTTGATTATGAATATTTAGATATAGCACTAAATTCATGATCAATGTTAGAAAAAAATACATGTTGGATTTTATTAAAATTAAAGACTTCTACTCCATGAAAGATACTGTTAAGAGAATGAACAGACAAGTCACATACAGGTAGAATATATTTTCAGTCTTCATAACTCATAAAGGACTTGCATCCAAAACATACAAATAAGTATTAAAATCCAAAAATAAGAAAACACAAAACTCAATTAGAAGATGGACAATAGATTTAAACAGATGCCTACCTGAATATGATATCTATACCTATGTAATTATATCCATATCTATATCTATATATGTAGAGCATATGTCATATATATGATATATAGGTATGAAAATATTCACATCATTCCTCATGAAAAAACTTCAAATAAAAATATAAAAACCTAAAGATATACCACTACAACCCTATTAAATTGCCTAAAATCCAAAATACTAACAATACCAAATGCTAGTAGGGTGTGAAATAGTAGGAAGTTTCATTCACTTTTGGTGGAATGCAAAATGGTACAGTACAAATTTTGGCATGTTTTTACAAGATTAAAAAAAATAGTTTTGTCACTCAATCCAATAATCATGTTCTCAGGTATTTAAAAACTTCAGCAAAAGACTTATATCTGTACAAAGACCTGCACATGCATGTTTATAACAACTTTTTTCATAGGTTAAAAGGAATAAAAGAATGAAAGAAAAGAAAAGAAAAGGAAGCAACCAAGTTGTTCTGCAATAACTGAATGGATAAAAAAAATTGATACACTCATACAATGGAATATTATATTATTTCTCAATAAGAAGTTAATATAGAGCCACAAACAGAGATGGAGGAGTCTTCAGTGCATATTGATAAGTGAAAGAAGTCAGTCTGAAAATGTGACATGATGAGAAAAACAAGTTTTTTGAGTTGCTGCCTAGGAATTTTACAGTATAACTCTGTCCAGAATCTGGACATTGAGATAAGGAACTGAGCTTAAGATTCCTACCATAAGTTCCCACTTTGCTTTTCCCAGGGTACCTTTTAAAATAACCACTTAGAGTTGAGCCTGCAAAAATTAATGACCTTCGCCCCAACCACCTCCTAAGTAATATGTATTAGCTACCCTGATCTCAGTCCTGCTTTCTGTGATTTGGGAGTGAGAATTGCCCTCCCCTCATCTTCTTGTGCCACAACCCAGTCCCCACCCCAGTTTCTGGGATCAGTAAGTAATAAATCTGTGACTTCTTTTGCATGGATGTACTGAAACAGCACATTCAATCAAAAGACCCCACGGTTTCACTCCCCCCCAAGTGGGAGCTCAGATGTTAAAGGAATCGGTCTCTTGCTGACCACCTGTGGGTGGCTTATACCTCCTCATGCAGCAGGTCATAATCTGCATAATGTTAATTTAATACACCAGCTCTGGCATCCCAACACAACATAATGTATAATTCCAGTTATATAACATTCTAGAAAAGTTAAATTATACAGTCAGTGATATAATGAGTGGTTGGTAGGGTTTAATGGGTGAGGGGGAGTGATGACTAAGTGAATTACAGGGGATTTTTAGGATGATGAAAATATTCTGTATGTTACCATGATGATGCATACATGACATTATGCATTTGTCAAAACTTACTGAACTTTGTAACACAGTGAACCTGAATGTATGCAAATCCAAAAAATATATATTTAGGAAGTCAGGGGTTCTATAGAAAGAAGGCAGACTGTGATAAAAGAATCTAAAGGGATTAAAAATGCTCAAAATAGCCTCATTGAAGAAGGTGGGAGGAAAGCTGCTGATATAAGTAACCAGAAATTAATCCAGCCTGTAAGTCTAGAGGCAAAAGTAACTGCACAAAAGTATTGTAGTCAGGTCAATAAAGTTGTTTCCAATGAAGGTATAGGTTAACAATTCTGTTATTACTATGCATGGATACTGGAATCTAGCAATTAAGTAAAGGGATGGTGGGTGGTGAAAGCCAAGTTTCTGGTCTTTGGAAATGAAATTTATGGATCAAGGGGAAGAATCTAGAATAATCCATGTGATAATGGATTAGAGTTGGAGACATCAGTAACAATTTATATTTAACTTACTATTGACACAAATGACTGGAATATTTGTGGATGTGTGGATGTACACAGGTTAGTATACTTTGTTCTGTCAACTAAGAGGGCCGAGAAGAAATGACATCTCAGTAACAACAGTCATAGCCAGCACCCAGTTCTTCATTTTTAATACCATTTTCCAACAAAAGAAACCATATATTCATAGTTTTCAGGAACTGTTAAACTATTTAAGTACTATCTATTTATAGCTTTTATCCATTGAAGAAATGGTTGATTATAGGACTCTATAGAAAATATATAAAATGAACCTGGAGAATTACACAGTGCCAGAAAGCAAAGAAGTGCCCCAAACACACACACACACACACACAAACACACACACACAAATGAGCACGGGAGCCAATTAAGAGAGCTGCCAATGGGCCAAAACTGGAACAATTTGAGCAACATAATACATAAAATTAATATTGGATTATAACCATGAGTATAAAATATATATCAAGACCCCACATCATATAAATAACTGATTGAATAAATTCACACTTGAAGGAAAAGAGACAAATCTACTGTGCAGAATTCCAAATAGATTAAAGGAGGGCAAATATAATTCCCCACTCTTTAACTCTGGGCTATTCATAATGGCAGCCTTTCAATAAGTACAGTATGAAAATGGGGGAAAGAGTACTTTACTGTTGAAAAAATCTGACAAACATTATAGGAAATCAAGTTCAACAGCAACAGTCATGTTGATACTATGTGCTTTGATAACATGTGATGAAGATTTTACACTACTTCTGTGATCCTCCTTCTCCAAATTCACAGCACCTATATAACCATGGGTAAAACATCAGACAAATTCCAATAGAGAATATAACTAATATAACTGCAATATAACAAATCAGCACTCCTCAAAACTATCAAGATCATCAAAAACAGGTCAAGTCTGAGACACGTGCACAGCCAAGATAAGCCTAAGGAGACCTGACAACTAATATGATGTACAATCCTGGATGGGCTCCTGGAACAAAAAAGACATTTTGTACAAACTAAGGAAATCTGAATACACTATTGACATTAGCAAATAATAATGTATCCATGTCAGTTTATAATTTGGGACAAATTAGTAAGACCATACTAAGGTAAAGTATTCAGAATAAGGGAAACAGGGCATATTATGTATGGGAAATCTCTATACTGTCATGTTAATATTTCTGTAAATCTAAAACTATTATAAAAATAGTCCATTAAAAATATCAATATCGGGCGCCTGGGTGGCTCAGTTGGTTAAGCGACTGCTTTCGGCTCAGGTCATGATCCTGGAGTCCCAGGATCGAGTCCCGCGTCGGGCTCCCTGCTGGGCGGGGAGCCTGCTTCTCCCTCTGACCCTTCCCCCTCTCATGTGCTCTCTGTCTCTCTCATTCTCTCTGTCTCAGATAAATAAATAAAATCTTTAAAAAAAATATCAATAGCTATTTACTGTTTATATATTAGTAATAAAAATCAATGTATATATTATGATGAAGAATACCTTTAAAGATACTAGAATGGATGATCAGTGATAAAATGCCATACATTTCTGTCTGATGTCAAGAACAAAACAATAATATTCTCTTTCCTGATATCATAACAGTGATATCCTGGACAATATAATATGGGAAGAAAAAGAAATAAAGCCTATTAATAGTTTTACAAAAAGTAAAATTTTCTTCATTTGAACATGACAGAGAACATCCAAAACAACCTAAAATAAATTATTAAAAATAATTATATTTACTCAGACAACTGAATACAAAGTCAATATTCTAATAATTTTCAAAATACCATCCATAAAGCATCAAAAATATCAACTGATATCAAATGCATAGAGATAAATCTAACAAAAAGTATGCATGATATCTTCCCTACAAATTAGAAAATATTGTTAAGAAAAATAAATGAAGTGGTATTATAAGTTCATCAGTAGAAAGTCTTACTGTTTTTAAGTTTATTTTTAAATTTTCTGTCAATTCTCACCAAATTGATCTCTGGCTTTTAAATGTAAACTACAGACATGTAAAAAAGAAATTCTTAATAAAAATGAATAATCTGATTGTGAAATTTATATTGAAATGCAAATGACTCAAAAGAAGCAAAATAATCTTAAATAGAAGAACACATTTATAATAACAAATTTCAAGAATTTCAAGAATTACTGGAAAGTTGCAGTAATTAAGACTGTGTAGATACACACAGAGCAGTGGAAGAGTATTAAATTTAGACATATTATAGCATAAAAAAGTGCCTTGATTTATGACTGATCCCACTACAACTTAATAAAGGAATGACGTTTTTGCTTTTTTGTTTTGTTTTGTTTTTTTCATAAATGATGGGGGGGCAATGGACATTATGTGAAAAGCAAAAGGACACTGCCTCTTCTGAAACCGTAAGTAAAAATTAATTTGAGTTGGATCATAGTTTTATAAAGTGAAGATAAAACAGTTAAAATACAAGAAGAAAGCATAGAAATATCTTAATGATAATTCACTAGTCATAGCACACTAGTATTCATATTGCATTAGTCTTAAAAGAAAAAAATAAATTTAATTTCATTAAAATTAAGAACACATGTTTAGAAAAAATCAACAATGTGAATTAGCAAGCCAGAAGTTAGAATAAAATGTGTGCAATACACACATTAATTTATATACAAATTTCAAAGGAAAATAATAAAAAGATAAAAAAGCCAAAATAAAATGGTGAAATTTCTTGAATAGCTAATAAGCCTATAAAAAATGAAGTCAATATTATTACTCATGCAATTTGAATGCAATATAAAACAATAAGATACTACTCCACAATCAACAGAACAACTTCCGATCCAAGTATCGGTGAGATGTGGAACAACAGCCACCCTCAATCATTGCTGATGGGTGGGTTAAGTGGTTCAAGGGCTTTGAAAAATTGTCTAACATAGCTGCTAAGCCTAAACATATATCTACTCTATGACAAAGGGACCTACTCCTAGGTATTTACCTGGGAGAAATGGGTCCCTATAGTGACCAAAATCCAGTCACAAGAATGTTCATAGCATTCTCACTCAGTACTGCCAAAATATGTAAGTAGCCTGGTATCTATGAGTAGGAAAATGGGTAAACAATTTGTGATTTATTCATAGAATGGAATACTCCATGATGGTAAAAAAAAAAAAAAAAAAGCATATGATGTTACATAGATGGATTTCAAATATATTTATAGAGATATGTATATGCATTGAATGTATATATATATATATGGGTCAGATACAAAAATGTATACATTGTATGATTTTTTATATGACATTTAAGAGCAGGCAAAACTAGTCTAGTGTAGTAGAAGTAAGAATTTACTTCTTGGGTGGGGATATTGACTTGCAAGGGGCAAGAAGGAAATATCCTGGATGCTGGAAATTTCCTAAACCTTGGTCTGAGTGAGACAGTACATGTTTGTATAAATTTGTGGTATTCATGGAATTACATGTGCACTTCACCAATAAAAGAGACAGAAACAATGAAGATAGGAAATTCTGAGCAAGAGCAGTACTGTGGTCAAGCATAAGTCATGCCCCCCACCCTCAGGCTCTAGGGTGTAAAGAAGGGCACTATGAGCTCCTCATCTTTGCAATTGCTTTTCCTCAAAGTTAGAAGGGAAAAGTTTATTCACCAAAAGGAATTTTCATGTTTATTAGAAACGGGACACAGTTCCAAGTAGTTGAAAATTACAAGGTCTCTGGAGCTACCATGGTAAATTCCTCCAAAAGAGACCCCCAAAATTATTTTTATTTAAAGAATAAATGATTTTCTGCACATCAGTCTGTTTTCATAAATACTCAAATATGAGAAATCTTCTGATAAAGATTTACTAGAAATTATTCTTTGACCTTGTGTTGGAGATCATTAAGCTGGCTATTCCTTCAATTTGAAGTCTTCAAAATGGTTCGACTACCATTACAAATAAAATATATCATTAGAAATCTAATAACTGTGCTGGGCAGAACCAAACAGCATTAAAATACACTCCCAGCTCACACATACTCTCACATTTTCTTCTGTATCTTCCTTGAACTTGTATCTGTACTATACTGCAAAAAATTTGGAGAAGACCAGGGAGAGTTATTCCAAGTATCTATAGCATCTATAGAAAATAAAAATGTATTACATGAGCATTTGTGAGGAGTACGAATTTCTAATCTCAACTCTTACTGGAGTTCTATTTCTTTCCTTATATACAAAAGGAAGTCAGAGAGAATTCTCATTGATTATCGTTGCTTTCTATTCATCCATAGAAGGGAGAAGGATGTCTATTCCTTCCTTGCATCACATACTAACGTAATGTGGGTGTGCCAGCTACATTCTGGGGGTATGTAAATTATACACTCTTCCAGATAATATGTCCCATTGAAATAGCCCATTTATAATGTGTCTCCTGAAGAGCTGTTACATTACACAGCTCCCTGTACTTGACTTTTGATGTGCTTTCAGGGACTATAGATTCAATGCCTAGGGAAATGCCAATTGCACTGTTCCCTACATTAAAAACACAATATTAATTTAAAACTAACTATAATATCCAGCCTAATATAGAAATAGACGTGTGAATTTGAAGGTCCCTACACCTTAACTTCCTAAATGTTTGACTCTTTTTTCTTAAAGTATCTTTCATCTTTTTAGTGAACTCCTCAGTAAATAGTTTTGATGATGTATATTGGTTCAACCCTCCCTATTCTATTTTGTTTGCTTACTCAGCTTTCTAGGTTAGTAGATAATTTCCCTGGAGTGAGAACACTTGTTTCCTCTTAAGTTCCTTTATTTGGACCCAGGTCCACAGCTGGATTTACTACTTGAATTTCTCATATATTTCTTGATTGTTTCTCTTCCACAGTTCCTGATGGAAATACTGTTTTACTTTCTTCCCTTACTAGCAGCAGAAAGTATTTCAGTGGCACACTATAAGATTTACCTTACTACCACTACCGCCATCATTATGCTTAATATCCTTTGGCTGCATAACAAACATCATAGAAATAAGTAAATGTCCTCTAATATGATTGTACTGGGCAGAATTTTTTAAATTCCCCCTCAAGATTTCTGTCTCTTGTTCTTCAGTTAAACACTAACTAGGTACTTCTGCAAAAGGGCTTTGCAGATGTAATTAATGCTATTCATCAGCTAACTTTAAGATAGGAATGATAGCATGGATTATCCCATGGAATTATCCCATGGATTATCCCGTGGGCCCAATGGAATCGCATAAGCCCTTAAGAGTTGGATAGGAAAGCAGAAGGATCAGTTAGAAAGTGGCAAAGCATGACAGAGGTTTGACTCATTGTTCCTGCAAGGAAATACGTGATAAAAATGAGAAGAGGTGCAGGTGGCCTCTAGGAGCAAAGACCAGCATCCAGCTGACAGCCAACAAAGAAACAGGGTCTCCATCCTATCCTGGCAAGGAACGGAATTCTAATAACCTGAATGATCCTGGGAGCAGATTCCCTTCCGGAGCTCCCAGCACGAATGCAAGTTGTTGGACACTGATTTCCGCTGAGTGAGACTAAGCACAGTATCCAGCTGAGCCCACCAGACTCTGACCTATAAAACTGTGAGCTCATAAATGGTTGTTTTTTAAAGTTGCTAAATTTGTGCTGGTTCGTTAGGTAGCAAGCGAGAACTAATACAATGACCTAAAATTAGAAGAAAGAGCAGCCCTCCAGTCCCTTCTCATCCTCATTCCCTCTGCAAGAGCCACTCCAATCTTATTTCTGACCTTCTCCTCTTAGCCACAGATACATTTGTTTATTCTGATTGGAATAGTCTCTTGACTTCTTCATATGTCTAGCCTCTGCCCATTCTTCAGATCACAGCTCAGGGTTAGAACCCCAGGAAGGGGATTCTGTTAAACTGAATCCTAAAATTTTGAGTTCCCCTATTATACTGCCATGACACTATGTGCTTTTCTTCCCAGTCCTTTGAGAAGTTGTTGATATCCATTTATCAGGCAATTATCTTATTGATCGATCCTCTTAACTAAACTACAGGCCTCAGGAAATGAAGATCATCTGATTTCAATCACCATTCCATCTCAGCATCTAGTAGGGGCTAAAGAAATCTGGCGTAAATGAATGAGGCAAGAAGTGGAAGTACTATATACCAGATCCATCTAACACTGATTTAAATTGAGTTCCTACCATGAGTAGTCATTATGTTAGGGAAGATGAATATTCTATTGTCTATGATCTGATAAGCTTTACTTAGATCTTTTAGGTTATATATTTGAGGAAAACATCCAGGCATAAATTTAAATAAACTGTATCAGACATTTCTATTCTTCCTGGTAAGATGACAATAATCAGAGGAAGAAAATGAATTAAGTACAAGCTGATTTTACAAGGTACCAGATTAATATTTATATCTCTCATATATTCCCTAATCAGAAAGCACAAAAGATTTCCATTGTGAACATGCAATGTCCTTGGCATTAGAGGGGGTAATGGGAATGGAGAGATACAGTGGAGACAGAGACAGAGAGAAAACTAAGCCTAACAAACTACAATACTGGCTGATATGTCTGTGAAGGTCCAAACAGGCAAACAACGATAATATTTATACCAGGAAAGCAAAAGTAGAACCAACCATGGACAGTGAGCAACCTAGGAATCAGCAACGACTTGCTGGAAGAACAAAGAAAAGAGGCTAAGCTGATGGAGTTCAGGGCCTCGGGTTATCCAGCAGGACCAGTAACCATGGAAGTGTTTCAATGTTCCTAGAAACCCTTGGGGAAGGAAAGAAATACCAGATTTCCCGCTTCCTTTCAAATTCCAACCTCCAACAGTACCTCTCAGTGTCCAAACTCAGACATAAACAAGCTGACACAGGAGAAGGGGGAGAGCAAGGCAGGCCTGCAGAACTGTTTTCCTACAGTACAAAGCAGTATAGGGAGAGGAAGAGAGATGGATCTAACACAGGCGGGCTAAAGCTTGGACCAGCTGACTTGTGACCTCAAACAGCAAGACCCTGGCCTCTCATTTTATATGTCTAAGTACAATAAAGTACATTTTCTCACAGTTTAAATGCAGCAGAGACAAGATTAATTTGAAAATTAAGATTTCTTTTTTTTTCTGCACCTCCTGGAAAAGATTAACTGTAATCTAGCTATTGTTAATGAGGACATATTGCCATTATTCAGCTTGGACTTGATCAATAATAACCTGACTCACCAAAGTACACTATGAACTCTCATGAAAAGAAATAGGTAGTAATAACTCCCGGGAAAACTGGTAGTTATTACACTCTATTTGATGCTATCCATACTACCGAGAATGGATCTAATAAATAAAAAGATTCATGTACTTTTGATATTTATGGTAACTACTGTATTTTCTTGGCTGAAGAGGAGAAAGTTCTCTAGCATTAGGAATAAATTCAAGTAAGAGGAAAATTAGTGAGAGAAGAATCTTTTTATGTAGTCTATTGCTCTTTAAATCAGCTTCCTTCTCTTAATGCTCATATGTTATATAATAGGAAATGTATGATATTCTGTTTCAGAAGACTTTATTTATTTAGATCATTTTTAGGGTCACAACAAAATTAAGAAGCTAGAGATTTCCCATATATCGCCTGATCCTACACACCCATAGCCTCCCTCATTATCAACATCCCCCCACCACAGTGGTACATTTGTCATATTTGATGAAACTGTATTGATGCATCATGTTCACTCAAAGTCCATAGTTTACCTAATGGTTCACTTTTGGTGTTGTAAATTTCATGACTTTGGACAAATGTATAACGACATGTATCCATCACTATGGTTTCATACAGAGTATTTTCACTGCCCTAAAAATTCTCTGTGCTCTTCCTATTTATCCCTCCTTCATCCCTAGTCCCTGGAGACCACAGATCTTTTTACTTTCTCTGTATTTTTGCCTTTTTCAGAATGTCATATAGTTGGAATTATATGGTTTATCATTTTCAGATTGGCTTCTTTCACTTAATAATATGAATTTTTAGGTCTTCCATGTCTTTTCATTTTTTGATAACTCATTTCTTTTAGTGCTGAATAATATTCCATTGTCTGAAGGTACCGGTTTATTTATCTATCTACTGAAGGACATCTTGGGTTGCTTCCAGGTTTGGATAATTATGAATACAGTTGCTATAAACATTTGCATGCAGGTTCTTGTGGGAACATAAGGGGTTTTTTTAAATTTATTTAGTATATTTAAATTCAATTAATTAACATATAGTGTATTATTACTTTCAGAGGTAGAGTTCAGTGATTCATCAGTTGTATATAATATCCAGTGCTCATAACATCATGTGCCCTTCTTAATGCCCATCATCCAGTTACCCCATCCCCTCAGCCCCCTCCCCTTCTAAGGTTTTAATGCCTTTTGTTAAATACCAAGGAGCTCAGTTTTGGAGTCATACAGTAAGAATACGATTAGTTTTATAAAAGACCATCAAACTGTCTTTGAAAGTGATTCTATCACTTTTTGCATTCCGACCACCTCCGTGTCCTCTCTAGCATGTGGTATTGTCAGTGTTCTGGATTTTGGCAATTCTAATAGTTACGTAGTAGTATCTCATTACCATTTTAATTTTAACTTCCCTAGTAATATATGATGTGGAGTATCTTTTCATAAGCTTATTTGCCATCTGTATATCTTCTTTGGTGAGGTGTCTGTTGAGGCCTTTGGTCCAATTTTTAACCAGGTTTCTGTTTCCTTATTATTGAGCTTCAAGAGTTCTTTGTGTATTCAGATAATGGACCTTTATTGATGTATCTTTTTGAAATACTTTCTCCCAGTCTGTGGATTTTCTTCTCAATCTCTTGAGATTATCTTTTGCAGAACAGAAATTTCAAATTTTATTCAAGTCCAGCATATTGATTCTTTTTTTCATGGGTTGTGCCTTTGATGTTGCATCCAGTAACTTATGACCAAACCTAAGGTCATCTAGATTTTCTGCCATGTTATCTTCTAGGAGGTTTATAGTTTTGCATTTTACATACAGGCCTGTGATCCATTTGAGTTAATTTTTGTGAAAAATATAAAATCTGTGTCTAGATTTTCTTTCTTCTCTTCTTTTATCTCTTTTTTCTTTCCTTTTTTCTCTTTTCTCTTTTCTTTTCTCTTCTTTTAATTGGATTACTGTATATACTTGGGTCTATTTCTGGGCTCTCTATTTTGTTCCATTGATTTTGTCTTTTTTTTTTTTTTTTGGTCAATACCACACTGTCTTGATTAGTGTAACTTTATAGCAAGTCTTGAACTCAGGTCATATCAGTCTCCAGCTATGTCCTTCTGTTGAATCTATAGATCAAGTTGAAAAGATGACATCTTGACAACATTGAGTGTTCCTTAGATGATCAGGAATATCTCTCCAGTTATTAAATTCTTCTTTGATTTCACTCATTATAGTTTTATGATTTTCTTCTGTTGATTCATAGTCCTCTCAGGAGTTTCCCTGTTGTGATCTGAAGGTGACCCCCATATATGGAGGTCAGGGAAAGACAGAAGGAAGAAGTTGGCCACTCCAGGTTGGTAAGTAGCAGTTTTAATAAGCACAGGGAAGTTACATTCAAAGCTTGTACTGGGTGGCTATTAGACAAGTGGATCTTGGCACCATCCTGCCAAATCTTAAAAGTATATATAGAGGCCTTAACTAGCTTCAGTCACATACACTGTGCAAATGTTTTCAACACCACATCACTATATAAAGACTGTGGTCTTGGAGCAGCCTTTGGGAGTAACAAAGGCAAGCAGAATCTTCAATTTTTGTTTGTCTGAGAGTGTCTTTATTTTGTCTTAACTTTTGAAGAATAGTTTCACAGGGCACAGAATTCTAAATTGGTGGGATTTTTTTTTTCTCCCTCAATACCTAAAATATTTCACTTCATGATGTTCTTCTTGCTTGTATGATTCTGAGGAGTTGGACATAATTCGTATCTCTACTCTTCTTACAGGTAAGGTTTTTCTTTCCCTTTAACTTCTTTCAAGATATTTTTAATCTTTAAATTTCTATAGCTTGAAAATGGTATGCCCAAGTATAGAGTTCTTGGCATTCATCTTGCGTGGTGTTCTCTGAGCTTCCTGGATTGTGCTTTGGTCTGATAATAATTTGGGGGAAGTTCTTAGTCATTATTGTTTCAAATATTTCTTTTGTTCCTTTCTCTTCCTGCTGGTATTCCCATTAAGTATAAGTTACACTCTTTACAATTGTCCCACAGTCTTTGGATATTCTGTTCTGTTTTGTTTTGTTTTGTTTTGTTTTTCAGTCTTTGTTCTCCCTGCTTTTCAGTTTTGGAGGTTTCTATTGAGATATCCTCAAGCTCAGAATCTTTTCTCAGCCATGCCCTGTCTACCACTAATAAGCCCATCAAAGGCATTGTTCATTTCTGTTACAGTGTTTAGCATTCCTTTTTAATTCTTTCTTAGGATTTCCATCTTTCTGCATACATTTCCCATCTGTTCTTACATACTGTCTACTTTATTAATCATAATTGCTTTAAATCCCCAGTCTGATTATTCCAACAATGCTAACATGTCTGATTCTAATGCTTGCTCCTGTTTCTTCAAAATGTGTTTTTTTTTTTGCATTTTAGTATGCCATGTTATTTTTTTGTGATAGCCAGATATGATCAACCAAGGAAAAGAAAGTGCTGTAAATAAGACTTTAATAACGTGATGGTGAGGTGTTGGGGGAGGGGAAGCATTCTAGAATTCTATGATTAGGTGCCAGTCTTTTAGTGACCCTGTGCCTCTGGACTATGAACTTCACAAGTGTTTTTAATTTTTTTTTTCTCCCCTTAGGTGGGATGGGAAGGCTACAGTGTGCTGCAGTTGGGTAATTTCCTTTCCTCAAGTCAGTTAGCTCTGATAAAATCCCAGCAGTTTAGGATTTGTTTAAATAGTTTCTCTGAGGGCAGACTCTTTAAGAACAGAGTTCTCTGGTATATTTCAAAATGGTTCCTTTTCTCCTCCCCCTACTAGAAGCTCCAGGGGATTTTACTCCTTTATTTGCTTTGAGACCCTTTACTTCTGAGAGGTAAATCTCACAAAAGCATAGGACCCCCCCATGACTGAGTATTCCTCAGAGTTGTTTAACTGCCCACATTGAGCCTCCAGAAATTCTTCAATTACAGTTCAGGTTTTCCTAACCAGGCACTGCTTCCTACAGAGGTCTGTGTTCTGGTAAGATGTGATCCTCTCTATGCCCCAGTCTATGTCTTCAATTTTAGTTGCAGTGGTTTGCCCTGTGACCTCACTTCTTGTAAGGATCTAAGAAGAGTTGTTGATTTTTCAGCCTGTTCAGATTTTTACTTGTTGTTAAGACTGAGTGCTGACTTCTAAGCTCCTTACATGTGGTACTGGACACTGAAAGCTTTAAAATATTTACTTTTAAAAATAATTTTTGTGCTAAGAATATTCTACTTAAATATAAATAACATTATATGGATCATGGTCCTACTCTGTTTGTAGTAACTAGCCTTATGTCATTTGTTTGCCAATTTTAAATCCTAGAGTGGATTACTTAAAATTTTGTTTGTTTGTTTGTTTTTAACTAACAAAGTGTATCATCAACCCAAGCCTCATCTTATCTTCCCTACTTGACTAACCTGTCTCGACTTCAGACTCCCACATTTGACCCTTTCCTGGGTCTATTTCCCATATAGCATACTGCAGAGTAATTTTTTCAAAGTATGCATCACAGCATACCACTTCCTGGTCAAACTCCTTCGGTCTCCCCCTTTGCACAAGCACTGAGTCTATAATCCTTACCTGGCACCTAGGCTCACAGGACTAACCCTGCCTACCACTCTGCATTCTGCTCTCTACATCCCAGTCATTCCTTAAACTGGATGGTGCAAAGTACTTTTTCAAGGACACTGTATTACCTACTCACTCTGCCTGGAATGCTTTTCCCTCATGTCTTCTTCTTCTTTCTTCTTCTCCTTCTCCTTCTCCTTCTCCTTCTCCTTCTCCTTCTCCTTCTCCTTCTCCTTCTCCTTCTCCTTCTCCTTCTCCTTCTTCTTCTTCTTCTTCTTTTTTTTCCCTACATTTAAATGCCATTTACCATAGTCCTTAACTACATAGTCTCAGTCAACCCAAGTTGTATGACTATGTTTTATTTTTATCCTATTACTTTGACTACCTGATAATATCTTATTACATACATATTTTTGTGTGTGTGCCTTAGCCAATGAGAGTAGGGACTTGTCTAATTCTATATGTCAGCTCCCAAAATAATACCTGGCATACAATAGGTTCCCAATAAGTTTTTGTTAAGTGAAGAAACATATTAAAAATTCCAGTATGCAAATTGCAATATCTCATCCAGAGGAGATTTCAGTAAACAGTTAAACTATAAATCTGAATTCCAATATATTGTCCTTTTCACTCTCCCCTAATGAATTTTACTTTGACAAAGAAGGAAAATAAATTCATCATTATTATTTAATTTTGGAAAGCCACTAGAATTTATAATAGCCTTTTTTGTTAGGGTATAGCCATGTTTCTATGTCACCATTATTATTTCTACTTATTAGGTTCAGTGCAACAATAATCTTTTATTGTATAATTATATAATTATTATATAATTGTATAATCCCAATAAAATTAGTAGGTTCAAACTGGCCCATCATCCCTGGACACCTTTGCAAAACCAAACTCTCACTGGGAAGGGTGCCTAGAGAGTCAAGTAACATATTCTTCTCCTTTCTTCTCTACCCCCACAAATCTATGGCACTTTTGATGACACATTTGAAAATATATGAAGGAATACATTGCATACACTAAGACGAAACAGATATTGTTCTAGTTCTCTGTGAACATCCACATATAAGCCACTCTCTCATACTAATGTTTGCCTATAAGATTTTCTGGAAGCTGATATATATTTAGGCTGCCACTTTCCAACTTATTAAAGTGTGCAATAATTTATTTTACCCACAAACCAGAATTTATTTGTTTCAAAAGCACTGCCTCCTTCCAAGAGGACTTGAAAGAGCTTATGATTTAAAATAAAATTCAAAAGCAGACAATTAGGAATAAAATAGAGTTCCTCTATTTAAAAAAAAAACAGATTTAGGAGATAAAAAGATGACTGTGTTGTACTTGGGTTCTGGATGTATACTCCATTTTCTGCCAATTAAGAAAAAAATTTGTCGGGGCGCCTGGGTGGCTCAGTCGTTAAGCGTCTGCCTTCGGCTTGGGTCATGATCTCAGGGTCCTGGGATCGAGACCCGCATTGGACTCCCTGCTCCGCGGGAGGCCTGCTTCTCCTTCTCCCACTCCCCCTGCTTGTGTTCCCTCTCTCGCTGTGTCTCTCTCTGTCAAATAAATACATAAAATATTTTTAAAAAAAGAAAAAATTTTGTCTTAACCAGGGAAGGATGTTGGCTTATAGTGTTTCTCTTTTCTGACAAGAGATAGCCTACAAATCCATGTGTTCAGCAGAGCCAATATTTGCTTTCAGCAAGACAATTCAAGCAGGAAGTGAGCTCTGCAGTCAATTGAATTATTGGTCTCATTTTTTTTTCACTCCCTGTTATCGAATAATACATCCATACTATTTGTGTGGCCTCATGGCAGGTGGATTATTCTTCTGTGTATCATTCGGTCTCTGGATACTGTGCATACTTGATTTTGACTGTAGCCTTGCGACATGCTCTGTTCAGTGGGATGTTAGGACACGGTGGGGAAATCACTGGGATTGTCCTCTTGTGCTTCCATGGCTGTTATGAGGAACTACATAGGAACTATATACTACTCCATACTACTACTATGTAGAAACTACAGCACCAGACTGGGTCCAAAGACCCATGAAGCAGAGCTACCCACCAACCTGCAGCTCTGCAGTTCATGGCAGGGTGGATGCTGCTAATGCACAATGCATAAGCATAGGATGATTGTGGCAATAGCTAACTAATACAAGTTGCTTTCTCAAGGCACAAATGAAAATTATACAAAGGCAATTGAGTAATTAAAAGCAATATTTCTGTGTTTTAAAACATCAAGCTAGTATCTTTAGATCAGCATGGAAAAGGTAAATATGAAATTTCTGTGTGATCACTAGATCAGGGCATATTAATATTATAAGGTCATGTTTCCACCATTGAAACACTTAAAATCTATTGGGGTCAAGTTGGGTTTAGTGTAGGTTCACTTAGATAATTGGGGAGAGATTTGTCTTCAGTCCACAAGTTTCTATACACACATATTTGACATGTCAGTAATAAACACATAAGGGCCCAGCAGCTGGAAATTGAGATTATGTGGTGCCATTCTTCTTAGAGTACAAGAAAAATCCTGTTTCTGGAAGAGAACCTTGAATTTTGGTTCAACAAATGAAATGGGAATATGGTAGGAAACAAACACTGGAAGATTTTATACATTTGTCTGATCTAAGCAAAAGCTTAGAGGAGGCAATAGTAAGCGAGCATTAACTAATTATTTACAGAAAGAGGACAAAGCAAACACAGGCATTTTTCAGTCTCAAATTTTGAAGAGCAAAGGGAACATAACCAAGAGAAATAATTTGGTAAACATCACAATGAACATTGTCTCCTAATTTAAAAACTCCAAGAGAGCCATACATAATACTATAGTTACCTATATATTGTTTTCTTTTCTTTTTTATTTTTTAAAGATTTTATTTACTTATTTGACAGATGAGACATAGCGAGAGAGAGAACACAAGCAGGGGGGTGGGAGAGGGAGAAGCAGGCTCCCCGCCAAGCAGGGAGCCTGATGCGGGGCTCGATCCCAGGACCCTGGGATCATGACCGGAGCCAAAGGCAGACACTTAACCGACTGAGCCACGCAGGCGCCCCTATTGATTTCTTTTATCACCAAAAGAACACCATCAATATTTTGTTTTCAGAGTTTCTTCATGTTGATTCATATAGATCTATTCATTCATTAAGACTACAGAATAGTTCATTGTATACATAAAACAGTTTTTTCTTCCTCTATTTTTTCTTTTCTTCCTACTTTCTAAATTGGTTTTGTGATATATACTGGTGCAATAAAGCACCCTATGTAATTTCCTAGTGTAGAATTCTGTATGTAATATAAAAGACTTCAAGTATATTTTAAAATGTAACAAACAAAACATTATATTTTACATTGTTTATGGATTATTAAATATTTGCTAAAAATAAAACAATAAGCAGGAATGAAGCTTGCAAAATGTAGAATAGTCCTTATTCCTTCTGGGGAGAGTAGAGGAGATATACTTGCATAAGGGAACAAGATAGGGTTCAGCAGTACCTGCACTGGCCTCACTATTTGCTTTAAAATATCTGAAGAAATAGGGCTAACTACAAATGATAGCTAATACAGGGTAAATGAATACATGTACATTTGTCACTTCATTCTCTGAAGTTTTGGGGGTTGTTAAAGCTGCAAAATATATTAAAAAGAAAAGCATGCATATCTTTTGACTTAAACATTTACTTCTAGTGCATAGCCTGTGAGAAATTCTTGCTCATGCACACAAAAACCTGTACAAAAGATGTCCATCATTTTTAATGTATATCAAATGGAAAATAAATGAAGCCCAACGGTGAAGAAATGAATTATGGGTAAGAAATATAAATAACAAAACCTATAAAAATCTAATTTACTGGGCGCCTGGGTGGCTCAGACGGTTAAGCGTCTGCCTTCGGCTCAGGTCATGGTCCCAGAGTCCTGGGATCGAGTCCCGCATCGGGCTCCCTGCTCCTTGGGAGCCTGCTTCTCCCTCTGCTTCTCTCTCTCTCTCTGTCTCTCATGAATAAATAAATAAAATCTTAAAAAAAAATCTAATTTACTCCTTGAACAAAATTTGAAAAATTAAAAAATACATAAGGAAAAAGATTTGTCTATATTCTTATGTCCCAGAGTCAGCCAGTGTCAATATCCTGTTATGTTTCCTTTCTGGCTTTTTGGGGGGAATTTAGAGAGTTCAATATGATAGATATAATTTGGCAACTTGCTGTCTCACTTAAAATTCAGCATTTATTTTTAGTCCACAATTTTTAAATAGTATTGTGAGTTGGCAGGGATACCAATATGTTTCTCTGGTCAGATTGACCTTTTACTGTACAATGGCTATTTCAAATTTTCTTTATTCTTCTCAAATGTCTGGTTCTCCCATATGTTCTTTCACTTTCCCATTTTCTGCAGATCACTTACCTCAGATTCGAATGCTCCTTTACCTTACTACCAAATATAAATTGGTACCCTCCTTACCATTCTCCTCTTTTATTAAGACGAAGTTGCTTTTGGTAAATCTGATGTTAATCCCGCTGCCTTCACTAGCATTGGGTGAATTATGGTTATCGTTTCTCTCCCTGTGGACCCAACCTCACACTGGTAACAGATCTTCCCAATGACTATTTAAAATACTCCATTGTCCTTTTTTTTTTTTTAATATAATGTATTATTTGTTTCAGAGGTACAGGTCTGTGATTCAACAGTCTTACACAATTCACAGCACTCACCATACCACACACCCTCCACAATGTCCATCACCCAGCCTCCCCGTCCCTCCCACCCCCCATCACTCCAGCAACCCTCAGTTTGTTTTGTGAGATTAAGAATTCCTCATATCAGTGAGGTCCTATGATACATGTCTTTCTCTGATTGACTTATTTCACTCAGCATAATACCCTCCAGTTCCATCCACATCATTGCAAATGGCAAGATTTCATTCCTTCTGATGACTGCATAATATTCCACTATGTATATATATATATATATATATATATATATATATATATATATATATATACCATATCTTCTTTATCCATTCATCTGTCGATGGACATCTTGGCTCTTTCCACAGTTTGGATATTGTGGACATTGCTGCTATAAACATCGGGGTGCACGTACCCCTTCAGATCCCTACATTTGTATCTCTGGGGTGAATACCCAGTAGTGCAATTGCTGGATCGTATGGTAGCTCTATTTTCAACTTTTTGAGGACCCTCCATACTGTTTTCAGAGTGGCTGCACCAGCTTGCATTCCCACCAACAGTGTAGGAGGGTTCCCCTTTCTCCACATCACCGCCAACATCTGTCATTTCCTGACTTGTTAATTTTAGCCATTCTGACTGGTGTGAGGTGATATCTCATTGACGTTTTGATTTGGATTCCCCTGATGCCGAGTGATGTTGAGCCCTTTTTCCTGTGTCTGTTGGCCATTTGGATGTCTTCTTTGGAAAAATATCTGTTCATGTCTTCTGCCCATTTCTTGATTGGATTCTTGTTCTTTGGGTGTTAAGTTTGATAAGTTCTTTATAGATTTTGGATACTAGCCCTTTATCTGATAGGTCATTTGCAAATATCTTCTCCCATTCTGTCGGTTGTTTTTTGGTTTTGTTGACTGTTTATTTTGCTGTGCAAAAGCTTTTTATCTTGATGAAGTCCCAATAGTTCATTTTTCCCTTCCTTCCCTTGCATTTGGCAATGTTTCTAGGAAGAAGTTGCTGTGGCTGAGGTGGAAGAGGTTGCTGCCTGTGTTCTCCTTTAGGATTTTGATGGACGCCTGTCTCACATTGAGGTCTTTCAACCATTTTGAATCTATTTTTGTGTGTGGTGTAAGGAAATGGTCCAGTTTCATTCTTCTGCATGTGGCTGTCCAATTTTCCCAACACCATTTGTTGAAGAGACTGTCTTTTTTCCATTGGACTTTCTTTCCTGCTTTGTTGAAGATGAGTTGACCATAGAGTTGAGGGTCCATTTCTGGGCTCTCTATTCTGTTCCATTGATCTATGTGCTGTTTTTGTGCCAGTACCATACTGTCTTGATGATGGCAGCTTTGTAATAGAGCTGGAAGTCCGGAATTGTGATGTCGCCAACTTTGCTTTTCTTTTTCAACATTCCTCTGGCTATTCGGGGTCTTTTCTGGTTCCATACAAATTTTAGGACTATTTGTTCCATTTCTTTGAAAAAAGTGGATGGTATTTTGATAGGGATTGCACTGAATGTGTACATTGCTCTAGGTAGCATTGACATCTTCACAATATTTGTTCTTCCAATCCATGAGCATGGAACGTTTTTCCATTTCTTTGTGTCTTCCTCAATTTCTTTCATGAGTATTTTATAGTTTTCTGAGTACAGATTCTTTGCCTCTTTGCTTAGATTTATTCCTAGGTATCTTATGGTTTTGGGTGCAATTGTAAATGAGATCGACTCCTTAATTTCTCTTTCTTCTATCTTGTTGTTGGTGTATAGGAATGCCACTGATTTTTGTGCATTGATTTTCTATCCTGCCACTTTACTGAATTCCTGTATGAGTTCTAGCAGTTTTGGGGTGGAGTCTTTTGGGTTTTCCACATAAAGTATCATATCATCTGCAAAGAGTGAGAGTTTGACTTTGTCTTTGCCGATTTGGATGCCTTTTATTTCTTTTTGTTGTCTGATTGCTGTGACTAGGACTTCTAATACTATGTTGAATAGCAGTGGTGATAGTGGACATCCCTGCCGCGTTCCTGACCTTAGTGGGAAAGCTCTCAGTTTCTCCCCACTGAGAATGATATTCACTGTGGGTTTTTCATATATGGCTTTTATGATATTGAGGCATGCACCCTCTATGCCTATACTCTGAAGAGTTTTGATCAAGAAAGGATGCTGTACTTTGTCAAATGCTTTTTCTGCATCTATTGAGAGGGAAGAATGAAGGGGGCGGAAATTGGAGTGGGAGAAGAACCATGAGAGACTATGGACTCTGAAAAACAGACAGGGTTCTAGAGGGGAGAGGGGTGGGGGAATGGGTTAGCCTGGTGATGGGTATTAAAGAGGGCATGTTCTGCATGCAGCACTGAGTGTTATACGTAAACAGTGAATCATGGAACACTACATCAAAAACTAATGATGTAATGTATGGTGATTAACATAATAAAAAAAATACTCCATTGTCCACATTAAAACAAAAACAAAAACAGAACAAAATCAAACAACAACAACAAAAAAACACCTCTTTATAAACTCCCCATATATTTTCCTATTGCTTCCCCCATACTCTATATCTTTTGCTGCCAAACCACTTTAGAAATTCGATGTACCTATGCTATCCCTTTTCATCAAACCACTGCAATCTAGCTCCTGGCCCTCTCACTCCACTGAAGGAACTGTCTAACCAATCTCAATTGGTGAATCAAATATATTGCATATGTAACCAAATAGGTAAAGCAGCATATAGCACCCACTGTTCATAAATACCCTATGATTGGACACTCTTTAGAGCTATTTAGCCAATTTGTGCAATGCAATAACCTGACATCTCTAATTTTTTAACGATTTTTCATATAGATCAGGAATTTTCTTATGATTATAAAAGGCAATTGTGTATTTCAGAATATTGATTCCCTTCAGTCCCTCAACTCTGGTTCATTCCATCATTCCATTCTTAGTTGAGAACTTCCCTCTTGCCCCTCGGAGAGAAAAAAAAAAAAATTATTCCCTGTGGAATATGGGGGTCCTTCATAACCTTGCATGTCATGGTCTTCCATAATCTTTCTGGGCTTATCTCTTTGTAAATCCTGGCCTTATTCATTTTTTTGGAACAAATAACTTCCTACGATTCCCCACGTATACTATATTGCCATGAATATCGTCAAGCTCATCAAGTCCTATTTTGTGTTTTTATGTGTCTATTTTCTCATGTTTATTGTTAGAACTTGAGGATATTGCTTATCCTAAAGGGATGCTTAATAAATATTTACTATATAAATAAATAAATGAATATTACATTAAACTCTGGATGGACACAGTTGTATAATTTGCTTAGATTCATATGATCTGGGCAAACATCTATGAAATTAAAAAGACTAAGTGAGGGGCGCCTGGGTGGCTCAGTTGGTTAAGCGACTGCCTTTGGCTCAGGTCATGATCCTGGAGTCCCGGGATCGAGTCCCGCATTGGGCTCCCTGCTCAACGAGGAGCCTGCTTCTCCCTCTGACCCTCCCCCCTCTCATGTACTCTCTCTCATTCTTGCTCTCTCAAATAAATAAATAAATCTTAAAAAAAAAAAAGACTAAGTGAGAAGAAGCATCTGAGTCTATGGTTGCCTGGATAGTCCCACAATCCTTTGCTGTCACTATTTCCTGTCACTGCCATTTCCCTTGCTCTGCCCCCTTTTACAGTGTTCATGTCACTTGTTACTCATTTTAAGAATTTCTGGGAGCCGACTTCTTAATATTTTATATGGTAGCCTTAACCTTCCTTGTTATAAAGTATAAAGACAAGCAGTAAGAAGAAAGGGAAATCTTTTGTGTTCATGAAATATGAATTACTTAATGGGAAAAGTATAGCTTAGTATTTAAACATAACATTTGGATTTAAGCCACCTAGATTTAAATACCAGCCCTCTCACTATGTAGCTGTATAATTTCCTGGAATTACTTCTCCCTTCTCTGCCCAAGTTACCTCACTTGTAAAAAGGGAGATGTTGGAGTACTTACTGCTCAGGTGCAGTGTGGAACCAACAATAGCAAAAGAAAAAAAAATAAGGTTTAAAAATCAGCTAATATTATTTGCATTCCCATCTTTTGTGAACCATTTATTAAGCTATAATGAACCATCACCTGCAATAAAAAAGGCTTTTGGTTTGAGGTCTAATTTAATTTGCAGATTACACTAATTTATAAGTGCTATTTAAGTATAACCTTTAAAGACTAAGCCCTGATTCTATTGAGTATCCAAAATCCCTATATGTTGAAGAATTAATGTTATAGGAAGTTATAAGTGAGAAAATTGGAAAATTAATTAAAGTAGAAAGTCATTGTTTACCCTGAGGGAAAGGGAGACAAGAGAGGACCCCTCAAGAACAAGATTTATTTCCAAATCATCCTCACTGATTACGTTCCACAAAGTGCCTTTGTCAGCCATACCTTATCTCCAATGTGAGTAACTCATTGGTTTTAAACAGCGACCGCTTTTCTTGTTAATTCATGCTATAAGTTGGCTTGCTTTTGCTTTAAATCATCCAGCTGTAGCTTTTGTGGAAAGATAAAATCTTTTAATATATCATAAGAATCTCTTCAATTCAGACAAAAGTCAAAAGTGGAGAAATAGCCTGGGTTTTTATGCTGGAGGAAACAATTAATTTGGAGTGCCATGATTCTTAATAAGCCGATTCTTCTTTTATGCTATTAAAGCAAAAAGAACTGAATTAGGAACTGAAACCTTTGCCCCAGAATGAGATTCAAAGTTACACATGTTGCAAAAATTTAATGTGTTATCTAAACTGTGATAGGAAACAACTTTGTTATGTGAAATTGTTTTAATGCTGCCAAGGAGATTTGCCATGCATTATCAATAAAAGTGTTTCTGTCAAATAAATAAGAGCATCTCAAAAGCTCAGATCCCTGCATTTATTTTGTTGAATATGTTATAGCTCCTTATTCAGTTTAGCTCTCTCTCCATAGATATTAACATCTAGTAGGTGACAAAAAAATGTGTATCTTCTCAAGATGATTGATGCGTTATATCCACTCACCACAATGCTCTCAGTTATTTTTTTAATTTTATTATAACAAAATCATAATTAGTTAATATAATTAATTTGTGCAAATTAACTTTCCATCAGCTGAGGACATAAGGAAGGGCCAAATAAGAGAATGATTGTTTTATTTCTATATCTATTACTCATACATGATTCCTCAACTCTTGTAAAAAATAAAATAAAATGTTGCTAACGAGTGGTGGTATCATATAGTCGTCAAAAGCATGGTCATAGAACCCACTAGCTTAGTTTTAAAGCCTACAGGAGCCCTATGATTTGGGTCAAATAATTCTATTTCCGCATCAGTAAAGTGAAACCTCATTTTATAGTCTTTTCATTATGAAAACACATTTATAATGTTTGGAATTTTTCCTGGAATACATTTTTGTTACTACAAAACTTAGGAGAGAGAAGACATGCTAGAGACTGTTCTGTCTCTGGTATCACCGCCCAGAGCTGGATATTAATGATAACAGCAATGAAAAAAAAAAAAAAACACACCCAATGTTCACTGAATGCTCGCAATTTACTGGGTACTTTGTTAAGCACTATACAAACATTAATTCATTAACCCCCCCCCGAAACATGGCTTTGGATTTGCTATTTCTATCCCCATTTTGTCAATGAAAAGTATCAACACATAGAAAATTTAGCTAAACTGACGAATGTCCCACACTAAAAATTAATGGTAGAAATAGAACTGGTATCCTGTTCTAAGTGCTCTAACCCACACTCAGTGTTTGTAATAAATTCATTCTCTTAAGTCCCTGGATACAGCCGACGGTTGACTTCAATTAAGTTGTTCATCAGTTTTGTTTTCACATCTGGGACTTCCTGTAGAAGAAGCAGAAAAGGCCAACACAATTCTCTCTATAGAGTGGGAGAGAAGATAAATTTGCCATCCTTCTAGAGTACCCACAGTTGCTTTGCTCACTAAGCAGGAGTGTGCAGTATAAAAATGAAACAGGCAGCTGTCTCTCTACCTTGAATGTTGATACCACATCTTTGACTCAATTATTGTTATAATAAATATTTTCTAAGCATATTCTTTTTGTTTTACCCGTGCCTGGCAGGAAAGTGAATTGTAACAAACTGACTGACAGGACTTATAATGACACCCAGTGTGTTAAGGTCAAGGAGAAGACCTGAACACCATGTGATTGAAGCTGAGAAAAAGCATCTGTCAATATCATGATTAGAGGAAAGGGTGATATTCAAGGTCAATCTTGTCAAATAAAGAATTTATTAATAATATAAGGTGAGAAAAGCAGCAAGAGAGAGTACACCCAAAGCCCCGGACACCAAATGCAATATAAGTAATTTAGGAAATTTAAAGATCACTGGGGAGAGGGAGGTGGGCAAGACTTACCTCCAACAGAGAGATAGGCTAGAAAAGCAAGCAAGTAAAAAGGATGGATAGCCATAATAGCACACAAAATACTTTCTTCTTTGATCCTGTTGCTCATGGGAAGTGAATAGCATGAACTAGAGAAATAAAGTGTTCAGTTTGAATTTTAGAAATATAATTCTGGTGGTAGGGTTTAGAGGTGAACACCTGGAGATGGTGAAGTGTAGGGGACATTTTACTTTATTTCTTTTTTTCTCCTTACACACTATGTAATCAATAGGGAGTGTCCATTGCCTTTCTAGATGATTTCTGTTATTGCTCATTACAGCTTTTGTTCCAATTCCCTCCTTCCAACCGAGTATTAAATATTTAGATACTGAATCTAAACTGTCTTATCCAGGCTGCTATCAGGATGGCTATTCTACAGTTGTGTGATCAATTAGGGGACCTTTTAAAATAGCCTTTTTAAAAGATTCTATTCAGGGGCACCTCAGTGGTTCAGTCGGTTAAGCATTTGCCTTCTGCTCCTATCATGATCCCAGGGTCCTGGGATCAAGCCCCGCCTTGGGCTCCCTGCTCAGTGGGGAGTCTGCTTCTCCCTCTCCCTCTGTGATTTCTCTTGCTTTCACTCTCTCTAAAAGAAATAAATAAAATCTTTAAAAATAAAATGAAATAAAATATTCAAACTATGGTAACACATAAGGTGGCCAAATATATTGTCTGGGAATGAAAAGTCTCTACAGATTACTCTGGTTTATTTATGTGAAGAGTCAGGGCACCTCTGAGCTGGAATTTCTTCAGTGAATCATGAAATGCAGAAAAGCAGATTTCAAGCTTTGTCGGCAGTTAAAAGGCAATGTAACTTATTAGGAATGATTTCAAATATATAAGTGACATAATTAATAATTATTGAACACTTTTAAAAAGTGAATAGGTACAAATACAAGTAAGGTCCCATGTATCCCTTGCTGACATGTGTAACCCTCCTTCATTGGCATGGACCCTGTAGTGATATTCATCCCCATGAAAGCAATTATACCTTCGGTGCATATGTACAATGCTTAGAAAATAATACTTTATTCAACACTCCGTTTATGATATTTATACATATCATTAAAATGGTTCCAATTTATTCATTTGTACTTCTACATAGGTATTTTCCATTTTATAAATATATATAAATTTATTTTCTATTCTCGTGTGTGTGCTCATCCAGATTGTTTTTAAGTTCTCACTTTTACAAACAGTGTTGCTGGGTACATATTACCTCGTGTAATGTTCTAAAATGTTTTAAATGTTATGTGCCAGTGGGTAAAATTTCTAACTGATAGGGCATGACTATCTTGCATTTTATGAGGTATAACCAAACTGTTTTCCAAACATATCCATTAAAATCTGGTGAAAATTTACTAATCCATCAATTTATCCAACAAAACACCTTTCACATTTCTTTTCATTTCTTATGAAAATTCCACAGATGGTTCAATGTAGAATTCTTCAAGCTGTTATTCCACAACTTGTATAAGAGCAAATTAGATTCACATTTTTTTTAAAGAAAAAATAATAAAGTAGTTGCCAGTGGGCTCTGGGATATTTATTTCTCAAAAATCCATTTTAACCCGTTAGAAAAAAACTCAACCGATTCTCCTGTGAAGAGTGGTATATGTTTTTATGGTGCACCTCAGATGAACATTTTGTGGCAGAGGTATCAATGATAAGCAATCTGATTAAACTCTGAATGAAAAAATCATGATGCAGAAATGGCTAATATCTCCATACAGACGGTATATTAGCTTGAATCTTGCATAGTGGTGATGATCGTGTTTATTTTTATGTAAGATTTCCCAATATGCTTATGAATGTCAATATTTGTCTACTTTGCGTTATACTCTAAAATTATTTTTTAATGATGCAATGACTACTTAGAAAACATTATTTTATACTTTCATTTCCATACAAATGTAGAACAAAATTGAATAGTAGTGATTTCTGAATCATCCAAATAACCCCTATATATGCTATATAATCATCCTGGGCTCATGTACATTTTTGGTTTTGCTTGTGTTAGATATAAATGGTACTCATTTTATTGGCATAAGTTGATAATAGGGCAGATAGGTATATACATGATGAGGGGTAGCTAAGTGTTTCATAAAGTTTGAACAAACAATGATGGTACTCAAAAATTGATTTTTCACATATCATAAGCCAAAATGGACATACTGAACTCAAACAGTCCTGCCTTATCTCAGCCATTGCCATAATCACATTCGTGTATCAACTTAGATTCAACGAAACAACTGAACGATCTTGTTAAAAACACCTTACTGCAGAAGCCACTCTGAAGGGGATCACCATGTCTAATATTGGAAAATTTGAGCACCAAAGTAATTGAGGACCACATGAATTATAAATCTATAGAAAGTCTATAATTTGTATTACAATTGAACTATTACAATTATCATAGTAAAAATTGGGTAACAGAAGAATTATTAATGGCTGCTTAATTTAGGGGAAAATTTGGGTGAAGGGCAGCATATTTGCGTGGCTCAAATCTCTTTGGGTTTGAATTTTGATAGCATGGTGGGAGTTGAGGAAGTTTTAGACAGTATAAAATGAAAAAAGTGTCAGATAAACCCAGATTAATTAATTCACTTTTATTCACCCATTTACTCATTTGGAAATATTTGAGTACTCGGATGTTCTGTGCACTATTCTAACCATTGGATGTCAAGATTTTATTTTCTTAGCACTCATTATTTTATAGCTAAGGCCTGACTCACAATCAACAAAGATCCTCCCTTCACCTCTTTCACCAAATACCTGAGAATATATTCTTTAGAAGAGGCATTGTGTTGTTAAGGTTGCCTGTTTGCTGTAAGTGTAAATTCCATAATTCTTCAACTAGGGAGGCAAGACAGAAATCGGAAGCAGTCTATTGATATGTGCCAATGAATTATAGAAACAAAACAAAAGACTGATAATGTTCATAGAATAAGGTTATCCTTGGTGACCCGGGTAGTGCCAGCCCTGACTATATAGAAGCATGGGTATGTCTGGGCAGAATTTGACAGAGCCTTTGGGTTGCATGCAGTGATGAGCAGAGTGAATGGGTTTGGTTCCCAGAAGTGGCCATTGTCGAAGGGGTCCCCAAGTGCTTGCAGCTCATCACCACCTCCACACAGTGCCATCGGCTCCTGAGGTGGCAGAAATCATCAGTCATTTTGGTTGCAAACTAATGTATTGGAATTAAGCAAAAATTACCATAATGCAAAGTTCTAAAAAGTAATATTCTTCCAATCAGTCTTCATGTAAATATGAGTGCTGCTGATTAAACACTCCGTATAGGCAATGCTACCTCCAGACAACAAAATTCTCAGAGAGGTTGGCGAGACTGTCAGCAGCTAACTCATATAATTAAGCAGTACAAAAAATGCAAAAGAGGGCACACCACGAAAGCCATCATTGCATTTCACTTTTAATTTAGTTAATAAAAGCCAGCATATAGTTTCCTGATTTGCCAGGAAGGAAAGAACCTGAGTTTTCTGCTATGTTTAATTTGTGTTCTGCCTATGACCTTTTAATTCACATGCTAAGTTCATCACCTCCATGTTCTGTTCCCTTTGTTTTTCTTCACTAATAATCCACTAGAATACATCTGTTATCTTACAAATTACACAAAATTATAGTTTGATGTCTTTAACATTTTTGTGGTGATACTAAGTACTAAGAATGTATCTGATTCTTTCTGGACCGTGTGTAATGAATGATGAAATATTCAAATCTCTTTTTATACATACAGGTTTAGTAGACTAAATTTACCTAATTTTTTAAAGATTTTATTTATCTATTTGAGAGAGAGAGATTTTGTTTGAGAAAGAGAGCACGAGTGGAGAGGGAAGGGAGACAGAGGGGGAGAAGCAGGCTTCTCACTGAGTAGGGAGCCCAAAGCAGGGCTCAATCTCAAGACCCTGGGATCATGACCTGAGCTGAAGGCAGATGCTTAACTGACTGAGCCACCCAGGCACCCCACTGACTGATTTTTTTTAAAGATTTTATTAATTTATTCATGACAGACAGACAGAGAGAGAGAGAGAGAGGCAGAGGGAGAAGCAGTCTCCCAAGGAGCAGGGAGCCCGATGCGGGACTCGATCCCAGGACCCTGAGATCATGACCTGAGCCGAAGGCAGACGCTTAACCATCTGAGCCACCCAGGCGCCCCTGACTGATTTTTTAATAGGATTAATAAAGTATCAACAAAACATATGACTCTATCATAACCAAAGTGATACAGTCATATATATGTATATATACATATTTATGCATACCCATATCCATAGATATTATACATATGCTTAAAGCTATTTTAAACATTTAAAGAGTTATTCAGTTATGCGTATTTTTTTCTTGTCCTCCTCTATCCCCTATTCTACTCCAGGGTTCTGCCTTAACCCCCAAATCAAAAGAAAATCTCTCCTTTGTGCTGCTGCATATTTATTTTTCAGTATTACACATAATTCATAAGAAAAATGAGGGGCGCCTGGGTGGCTCAGTCGTTAAGCGTCTGCCTTCGGCTCAGGTCATGATTTCAGGTCCTGGGATCGAGCCCCGCATCGGGCTCCCTGCTCCGCGGGAAGCCTGCTTCTCCCTCTCCCTCTCCCACTCCCCCTGCTTGTGTTCCTTCTCTCGCTGTGTCTCTCTCTCTGTCAAATAAATAAATAAAATCTTAAAAAAAAATTTTTTTTAAAGAAAAATGATTCTCGTGTAACAATATTTTTTTCTATTCCATATGCATACCCCATAGCAAAGCCCGTACTATTTATGGTTGTATCTTCAAACTGAGAAAAATAAATAAAAATTTGAGTTAAGCTATTCTAAAGCAAAATTCTTTCTTATCCAATAGAAATTAGATTCCAAATCATAGCTTCTGGAATGAGAGGAAGTTCAATGACAGACTTGGGTGAATATGACCCTATATTATATATATCCATTATAAAGTAAGATTCAAGTGAGCTTTACATATTCCACAGAAATGTCAAATATGAAGCCAGCTAAATATGTAATATTAGCAGGATTCTTTTTTTAGCTGTAAATTAAAAAAAAAAAAAGACATAAACAGATGTGTAGTAAAGCAAATACATCAACTCCAGTAAAGACTTGATCAAGTGGCTCAGCAACCCTACTGAAACCTGGCTTTCATTCTGCCTCAAGTGTGCATTCCTATACACATTCCAACTGCTTTTTATAAATTTCAGTGGCATATACTTCATTGTTCTTGTCCAGCAGGACAGAGAAAGCACATTCGTCTTCACATTTTCTTCCCCATGATTGGCAGGTCCAGAGTGGGCTTGTCCTGTGTCTTATCAAAATAATCATTAGCCAGCATAATGGAGCGTGTGGATTTACTTTGTCCCAAGGCCCTTCCTCTCTACTAGAATTGGCAGCTAAGGATTTTCTCCCTTGGAACAACGTGAGTCCTGAAATGGAAACTGGAACTGCTAAGAAGGAGAAGGGGATCATGACTGCAAAAAAATATTTCAACAATAGGCACTATTTAACATGCTTCGTGGCCATGTTCATTTGTAGATATCAAGACACCTTTCATTTATAAAAGGGACTCTCAATTCACAAATTCTTTGTGCATTACACAGTACAACACAGTCCAGGTTACAGGGCTGAACAAGATCTCAAAGATCATCCGAGCATGCTACATTATGGATGAGAGAAGGAATCAGGGATCCAGAGAGATAAAATCGATTTGTCTATAGCCAGACATCTAGATGATGGCAGACTGGGACCTAGGGAAATTCATTCCCAGTCTGGTACTCCTTATATTAATAATTAATTATCTCTTAAGAATTATGTGGAAGCAGTGAATCCAAGATAGAAAACTTCTGCTGTCACTGGTGACAACAAAAACACTTATATCTTCCTATTGCTAGTGAGAACTGGAGTTTCAAAGGATGAGCCCCTCACATAATGGTTTCCTAGCCAGAAAATAGTTCTAAGTATAACTTTCCCAGTTAAGAGCATCCATTTAAAATAATGAAGCCAGATGCACTTTTTAACAAAACCCAAGCAATCATTATGAAAACACATTGCTCTGTATTTAGGAATTAACTTGTGTTAGTAGGAGATCCATTATAAAAACACATCATTCTTTACTTGGGGATCACCTAGTGTAAGAAGAAGAAAGGATTTTCCATTAAACTGTTCTCTTTGGTAACTGAAAAAGAGCATCACTTTGAGAAAGACATGTACTATTTCAAAGCACAAAGAACAGTTGGTTAATACATGATTCTCTTCAGCAGTGGTCCTCAACCTTTATGGAGTTGCCTGGAGGTAATTTATCATAATTTGTTTGATCTTGTTATTTCCTCCAGTCTTCCACTTAGGTCCAGCTGAAATTCTACTTCCCCAGGAAGTTTTGTTTGTTTTTGGTTTTTGTTTTTTTTTTTAATTAACACTTTCCAACCTCTCTGATTTCTCCTCTAGCTAAACTTTGACTACACTAGGATTCAGTACCACAGGTTGGCACTTCATTTTTCCTTACTGACATCATGGGACAAAATCTTGGTCCCAAAATATGATCATAAACTACTCCATTTTAGAGAAACTGAGCTGTATCTCTTTCCAGCTCAACAGTTCCTCGATTTGCACAATATTCAAAAGTTAATATAATGATTAATTGAATACAGAGAAAGGGAAGGTTTTTGCCAAAAAAGTAATAATTATTGCATGCTTACTATTATTTTAAGATTTCTGTGACCTGAGAGAAATGAATAAATTCAATGAGTTCCTGCAAATGTGGATGAGGCTCTCTTAACTTAAAAACAAACAAACAAACTTGAAATTGTCTTATGGATATGTTTGCAGGCATGTATTTTAAGTATTTTTCAAAATTGAGAAATATAAAACACATGTGGAAATGTGCATAAAATAGAAATGTAGACTTCAATCATTTAAAACTGAACACTTGAATAACAGCCTCCCTCGAGAGAAAGTAGAATATTGTTAGCATCCCCGAAGCTTTGCAAGTCCCTTCACACCACTGCCCCTCTCTCTGCTAACTTGTAAATTCTGCTTCCCCCCTTATTTTTCTCATTATTTTTCACATCCATATACATGACTGAACACTAACAGCATGCATTATTTTCTGCCTCTCTTCTTTTGATCAACATTATGTTTGTGAGATCAAATCATAAGTTGTATATAGTCTTGGTTTGTCCATTTTTCTGGTTGTACAGAGTATTGTAGATGTAAATACACCACAATGTATTCACCTACTCTACAGACATTAGACATTTGGACTGTTTGCAAATACGTTGACAATTATAGACATTCAAAGGTCTTCTACATGTCTCCTGGAACATATGTACATGCAATTTTGTAGGTGTTTTTACTTAAGACAAGTTCTTAACAGAGGTACGGTTGGATATTTTGTGCCAGATAATGCCTTTTTTCTGGTGAGCTATCATGGGAATTATAGAATGGTTAGCTACATCCCTGGTCTCTCCTTCTTGGATGCCAATATCACCACTACCACAACTACCAACCCCAGTTGGGAACAAGCAAAAAAGGCTCCAGAGTTTGGCAGATGTCCTGAGCAGGGAAGAGTAATTGCCCTGGGTTGAGAAACACTGACCTAGCAGTGTGTCTGATTTCTGTAAATAATAGCCAACCCTTTTCCAAAGCGGAATTTCCAATTTTCATTTCAACCTGAGGCTTCCCGTTACTCACATTCTCACTGATACTTGGTATGATCTTTTCCTAAGGCTGCCATAACAAAACCACAAACTGGGTGGTGTAAACAACAGAAGTTTATTTTCTCAGGTTCTGGGGGCAGGAAGTCTAAGGTCAAGGTGTTGGTGTGCTTGGTTCTCCTGAGGCTTTGCAGGTGTCCACTTTCTCTCGGTGTCCTCACATGTCCTTTTTCTGTGGACAAGTACCCCTGGTGTCTCTTGCTCTCTGATAAGGACACTAGACCTGTTGGATTAGTCTCTCACCCTTATGACTTCATTTAACCTTAATTTCCCCCGTAAAGTCCCTGTCTCCAAATACGTTCACATGGGAAGTTAGACCTTCCAACATACGAATTTTGAGGGGAACAGAATTCAGTCCATAACACTTGGTATTATCAGCTTATCAATTTTTGCAGTTCTGTGTCTTGTATCTGTGGGAGTGTCGATTTTCATTTTCTTGGTAATTAATGAGTTTGACAGTTTTTCAAATGTCGATTGGCTATGCAAATCCTCAAATTGGTGAAGTTTTTGTTCCAGACTTTGGGCCAAATTTTGTGTTTATTTGTTTTAACTGTGTTTTCTTACTGATTTGTTAAAGTTCTTTAAATATTCCCTCTGCTAGTTATCATCATCACAAGGGTCTTCTTCCACTTCAGGGCTTTTCATTTTCTTAATGGTTTATTGATAAAGAAAAATATTTAATTTTAATGTACTTGAATTCATCAATATTTTCCTTCTGACCTGTGATTTGTATATGAGGCACACAGTGTCAATTTAGGGTCAACTTTTATTTTTTTTTTATCGATGTCAAAGTAACCAACATTATTAGTGAAAGACCATCTTTGTCACAAATCAAATTGAAATAATTGAAATTACTCTCTGTCCTAGTTTCGAAACATACTATATATTCAATTATACTCCCTTGGGATGCAAAACCTCCCTTTAACTTGCTTTGAAAAACATTTGGCATATACTGCTAGGCAGAAGTATTCAGGCTGCACAATTAGGTGGAGAAATTTGATAAATTAATAAGAGATTGTCTTTCCTTCTACATGCTTCGTCTCTGAGCTCAGTGTTCTGTTTTATTTTAACAGCATTGGACAAAAGTTAAATTCCTAGCAATTGGAAACTGTCAGGAAATTTTATCCCTGGAGACTGGACCAAATTACTTAATAGGCCATCTTACTTCCGTGTCTCAAAAGGGCTTATTTATTTGAGAATATCTGGAGTTCATAGCACATCGGATATTAACTAAGCAAGGATGATTTAAAATAATTGTAATATTTACTAGGCACCTACTCTGTGTCAGGTTAGTTCTTAATATGCACATTTTTTAATACTCAGAGCAGCACAGCAAATTTAATACTCAAAGTAGCCCAGGAAATAGTCATGCTATTAACCCTACTTATCTGGCAGGAAACTTGTATGCCCCACGTTTTCTAGATGGTAGTGCTAAAGTCAGGATTGGAATTTTTTTTCCATCTGAATCCAGAGTCTGCATGCTTCCACAGTCACTTACAATATATCTGGACTGATGGAGAAAATACTAGAGAAAGCCACATTAAGTGTTTTCAAATATTAGCAATTTTACCAGTAGGAAGCAGGTGACCATACTGCAGTTCCAAGAATTAAGGACCAACTGTAAAGAGTTTTGATGTGCTAGATTTTGTCTCCATGTCAGGGAAAATTCACACTTAGTTGAACAACCATTCTCCTGAAAAGTGAAAGTTTCCTTGAGACTAAAGAGTTTTCTAGTACTGGTGGCATTTAAATGAAAAAGCTAGAAGAAATTTCTGACGGAATGTTGACCTGGAAAACTTCTGAATAACTCCTCCAGAAAAAAGATATTGCAATTTATGTTATTATATACTGTACATATAATGTTTTACTTAGCTCTTTTTTGTTTTTTTGTTTGTTTGTTTTTTTATTTTTTGTTTTTTGTTTTTTTGGCTTGGGATGGAGAGTGTATAAAAGAAAAAGAAAAAGATATCTTCCTTCCATTAGCTTATGATAAACAATGAACAAATATAAATATAAGCAGTAGATTATAAACTTAAACTGAAAAACATTTAAAATATCCGCTACATTTGACTTCTTATAAAAACTGATTTTAAAAAATCCTATCTTTTTTTTTTTTTTTAGATTTTTTAAATTTTTTTTTATTCTTATGTTAATCCCCATACATTACATCATTAGTTTTAGATGAAGTGTTCCATGATTCATTGTTTGTGCATTAAAAAATCCTATCTTTATATGAATGAAAGATAAGGAATTCTCCTTTCTTTGTGCAGTCACAAAATATTTATTCTGTTTAAAATATAAGATAAAACTCCATGCCATTATTACCATACTCTTAAAGCTACAGAGTTCTTTCAATTCTAATTAAGGCAGTGATAAACTGTAGATATTATGTAAAGTAGAATTCTAATTCAAAGGGAGTACAGAAACAGCTCCAAACAAGCAGGTCTCTCTAACCCTTAGATACATAAGGATGAAAAATATGACACTAATAAATGTTTAAATGCTCAGACATTTCTTAGAATTGGTAATACAATGTCATTTTTCTAACAATTACAATCTACACATTTATCCCATTTTAATTATTCCATTAGCTGCTGCAACTGTACAGAAGGACATTGATAATATTAGGATAGGTTATACTGTTGTAACAAATAATTGCTGAATCTAAGTATCTTTATAAAACTGTATCAGTTACACAGTGTCTGCTGGGACTTCTCTACGGGACATCTCTCTCCTTTTCAGTCACTAGATGATTGAGTCAGTCTAACATTTTTGGTTCCATATCTCAAAGCATGGCCACGGAAGATAAAGTGATAGATGTCTGTCAACTACAATTGCATATGCAATTCAATAATTAATGCCAGAGCACAATCATAAAGGAAATTTTATAAAGGAGGATGCCTCTTTTCCATATTAAATAGCAAATATGCAGCCAAAATCAGAGATTTTGCCTATTTTATGTAAGACAGTAAAAATCTCTTTGTATCCTGTGTATTGTGCTTGAACATTAAAGGAAAAGACAAAAGTCTTTAATAATTAAATTCTGTGCATTAAGCAAATGTCTACAGTAGCAGCTGTGGATGCTATGCATGAAATATATTCACAAATTCTTAGGAAAGGCGTATTGTTTAGGGTTATGTTCATGGAATTGTACTTATCCTCAATAATAATGACATCCATTAAGGTCAGAATTATTAGACTAAATCTGTATACACTGGTTACACAACAAATTCAATTATTATGTCAGGCAAAGTTCAGTTGAACTGTGATCTGGTATGTTTTTCTTCAAATATTCTCATAGAGTGCGAGTAGGTAATAAGATGTAGATGCAATTTAGGTACACTTTATTTTTATTCCATAAGAGACAACTTATTTAGATTTAAGGGAGACATAAAAATGGAATGTGCCACCATATGAGGCAATGATTTGAGAAATTATTTTGATAAGGAAAATATCATTTCAGTAGAGGAAAATCTAACAGAAGGGAGAATCAATCAAATATTAACCCACAATCCCACTCTGGAAATCAGACCTGGTGTGTTTCAGGACTTTGTGATTTTTTTCTGACTTGCAAGAGTGATATAGTATAAAACTCCACAACCACATGTTTGGAAGTTTCTCCAGCAAAAAGAAGGATATTTAATCTAAGTGTAATACATAATGAAAAGATGCTGATGTTGCTCCTATCTGTGTGGGATAGGTTTTTTCAGCATGAGTTCACATCAGTCTGGTCTGCCAACAAATGAATCAAAAAACAAAACAAACCTGGATTTTCTGAGATTTTTGGATTTTAGAATGATGTATAAAAATTTTAGATATGTATTAATTAATTTGTAACTGCTGTCTACTCTATACATGAGTAAATGCATACATATTCTTTTTGGCTTTACAGAGAGTAATGATCAATTAATTCATGTACTTGGTCAGTGAGCTGGCATGTCCTTGGTGACAGTATTATTTTCACCTCCAACTCATAAATCTAAGGCTTTCTCACTTCTTCCAGAAGAGAATCTGGAACTACATTTTCTTAAACCCCCTTTTTCTAACACTGAGAAGCAGTCATGCAACATTTGGAAGTTGAAAAAGAAGGAAGGGTGATTTTTCTGAGACCATTGTAAGCAGCTTGAGCAGGTGAAGGAATGACAGAGATAAGGTTCAAGGTTGTTTGTTGAGGAACACCTGAGACTCATGCACACAGGTGCTGCATGCTCAGATAGTCTAAGACTCTTCCTAGAGCTTCTCAGGGATCAGAGGCTTTTCTGTATGAGCTCTGGAGAACAACTCCCACCACCTTTGGTGTCTGTAGTTTGAGATCTTTGGTGATAGCTTCCCTCCAAATCTGGCTGAAATCCTTAAACCCAAAGTGCCTGGAGCAACTACTTTTTCCTTAGTGAATCCAAAGACAGTCAAGTGCGTTCAATGAAGAAGTACCAGTTTTAAATATTCCAAAAGTGCTACAATTTGTTTTGCTTTTGAAATTTATTAAAGAGCAAATAGAATGTGTGATATAATGAAAGAAATATCTAATTTTCCGTCTCATTTTGTCTCACGTACTTAAACAAGGCTATTTTCATTGTGCATCCTTTCATATGGTACAGTGATCTTTACTGGAGACCCATGCTTGCCTTCTTTTCTTTCTTTTTTTTTAAATTTTATTATGTTATGTTAATCACCATACATTACATCATTAGTTTTTGATGTAGTGTTCCATGATTCATTGTTTGCGTATAACACCTAGTGCTCCATGCAGAACGTGCCCTCCTTAATACGCATCACCAGGCTGATTCATCCCCCCACCCCTCTCCCCGCTAGAACCCTCAGTTTGTTTCTGAGTCCATAGTCTCTCATGGTTCATCTCCCCCTCCAATTTCCCCCCCCTTCATTTTTCCCTTCCCACTATCTTTTTTTTTTTTTAACATATAATGTTTTATTTGTTTCAGAGGTACAGGTCTGTGATTCAACAGTCTTACACAATTCACATCATTCACCATAGCCCATACCCTCCCCAATGTCTATCACCCATCCACCCCATCCCTGCCACCCCCCCACCACTCCAGCAACCCTCAGTTTGTTTCGTGAGATTAAGAATTCCTCATACCAGTGAGATCATATGATACATGTCTTTCTCTGATTGACTTTTTTGCTTAGCATTATACACTCCAGTTCTATCCACATCACTGCAAATGGCAAGATTTCATTCATTTTGATGGCTGCATAATATTGCATTTTATATATATATATATATATACCATATCTTCTTTATCCATTCATCTGTCAATAAACATCTTGGCTCTTTCCATAGTTTGGCTATTGTGGACATTGCTGCCATAAACATCGGCCAAGCTTGCCTTCTAAAAATAAGTTTAATATATTGTAGCATTTGAAACAAATAAATAAGAAGTTATTACGATTCTAAGTATTCTGCTTTTGCAAGATGTGTTTTATTGGTATTATTATAATTATTATTGATTATTATTATTTAGTAGCCTATCCACCCTTTGTTATTGATCTTTTCTGACTATCTTTTGATGAATCCCAAATCAAAGATCTTCTGTATTATTTTTAGGTTCTTTAGGGTTAACTTAGTCATTCACAAAGAGTGTTGCTGAATATTATGATGTTATTAAATATCTGAAAGTTGGAACACATAAATTGTCTGAATTCCTCCTGTAATATTTTTAGTCTAGGCATTTATATAAATTTGAACCTGCATTTCCCACCTACTTTTATCATTTGGAAAGACATTTATGAAAGTGTACTGCTCTATTTCCAAAATGAGAGTTTATAAAATAGAGTGTTATCATTCTGAGTTAAATGCTTCCAAAGGTCTCCATGTGATTTGCTACCAATTTCAAGATTTATGTTGCTAAATATATGCTGGCTAATAAGCCATTCTTGAATGATAACTCAACAGACTATTTGGCATGGGGACAATTATTCCACAGCTGCATGCAAGATGCCACTAAATGCAGAATGGCATAACTATTTTTCTTTGGCATACTCTTAACCACTTGCCCTCAAAAAAGGAAAGAAAAGAAACATATGTACTGATACTTTTTTGTTCAATTAATGTAGGAGAGGACAAAAATAGAATAGAATGAATCATGGCTGGAGAAAGAAAAGCAAAAGATAAGCTGTACAGATATAATGGAGAAACTGAGACATCTGGGTGTCCACAGAATTCACATCACAGGATTGCCTCTGTAACCCGAGATTAGGGATGAGCAAAAATGGGTGAACAAGTCTACCGTAGGGTAAATATGTCACTTTGCCTCAAGTAAATGAATCCATTGATTATCCCATCCAATCTTCACACCTTGTAGATGAAGTAATTATACTCGATATATACAACCTTAATTTATTCCTAGAGATTATTTTTTATTTTCATTTTTGCCAGATTTCTTTTCTCACATCATTTTTGTATTACTTGAGTCATCTGTAAATTTGTAATCTTTTAAAAAATATGAAAAATGTGTGGACTGTGTTATTATCGTTTGGTTTTGTTTTTGTTTGAGGTTAGGAAATAAGCTACAAATTATATTTCCATAATCTTTTATTAGAGTTTAAAGCCTAGTTAAAACCAGCTACTACCTTTTGATATAAACACAGAACAAGCAACCAAGAGCCAAATGTCTGTCAATTTCAAACAATGACTGTATTCCAAGCATCAAGATGATCTTTAGAACTCAGGTCTTTTAAACATCTTACAGCCTATTGTGTGACTATTAACTATTCTATGACAAATCAGTAGCTTTTCAAACATCATATTACTCTGAAGGTTTCAACAAAATGGTATCGTTATCAATTTAAATAATACTTAACAATTATATCTTATATTTCAAGCACCTACTTTTTCTTCTTCTGAGCTGATCTTGTATTTGGGGGGAAAAGAAAGGAAGAAAGAAGCAAACAAAGAAATGTGTATCTTGATATTTTGGGTTGGAAGGTAGAAAACAAAATAGTGCCTATGAAAATAAACATCTTTTGAATGCATTAAATTTGCAGAACGGGTGAAGTGAAAGTTGGCAGTCAACAGGTTGTTAGAGTTTTATTGCGGGACGGACTTTGTGTAAACTCTTTCCTGAGATGAACTGGATGGGAGCCACAGCTTGAAAAACTCAGAGTAGTTAACAGAAGTAATGCTATGTTCAAATTAGGTTTACAGTTTTAAGTGGTGGTATCGAATACAAATAACGAGAAAATAAAAAAAGATAAAAGTGAATGTTTTTGCCAATAGCAAATGATTTCTGTTGAGAAGGGCATTTTTCAAGGGGACTGACTTGTGCAGAAAATAACCTTTTACAAGATTTGGCTTAGATAAGCTTATCCAAGCATGGGGGAAACAGGAAGAGAAAGATGGGATATTGGCAAAATATGAATTTTATAAAAAGTGGTTTGAGCTGAAAATAACATCATTTTCAATTCAAAATAACTTAATAAATTTATCATTGAGTATGTGATGAGAGTAATGTGTGGATATAAATTTTCATTGCAGGTTGAGCATTGTGGCTGCTAGGAAATGACCTTTGATGGTGGCACTTTCTCTCAAGAAAATGTCCCTTCTTTCAGTCCATGCAAACTCAGTATAAATCTTTTTTTTTTTTTCTTTTTCCTAAGTCAAAGATGATTTCTAGCTAGCTGCTTTAGAAACACAGAGTTGACATCTGTTGATTCCTTCAGGAACATTCTTACAAAGTCATGAAAGTGTCAACAAGAAAACTATACACAGGTGGTACCAACCCATTTTATAGTCCTAAATATTACTGATTTTTTCTTTTTAACTTTTAGATAAATAGGTAAAATTAGAAAAATAGGTAAAAAGGTAAGAAAAATTTATTTTAAAAATACTTTCTTGAGGGAGGCTGGGTGGCTCAGTTGGTTAAGCGACTGCCTTTGGCTCAGGTCATGATCCTGGAGTCCCGGGATCGAGTCCCGCATCGGGCTCCCTGCTTGGCGGAAGTCTGCTTCTCCCTCTCATGTGCTCTCTCTCTCTCTCTCTCTCTCTCATTCTCTCTGTCTCAAATAAATAAATAAAATCTTTAAAAAATATATTTTCTTGAACATAAATCTTGGCTGGCTCTAATGTTATATATAATGTATTTTGATATAACCATGAATAATAAAACTGAACTTGGAGTTCATGATCTGCCATCAATAGGACAGACATTATTCTTTCCAGTTTTTGTAACATCTAGGACTCTGTCCCTAGGAAGGATCAGCATTTGGTAGATGGCTAGTTGGAGTGAAGATAATTTCATAGAAAAGCTTCCTGTGCCTTCTGGATATTAAGTTGTCCTATATCCAATATATTCTAATCAACAGATCTATTTAAGCGTAGTTTAAATGGAACATAGTTTAAATGGAACATAGACTCATTTATTTCTTTCTAATAAACATTTATTGAGTCCCTTATTCTTGGAGAAACCCTACTATATGAGGAATGGAATGTCTTTCTTATCAATTGGGGCCTATGTGTCATTTATACCAACACCTGAATAAATTCCTGAGGAAAATGGTGCCCAGTGACTAGAAGAGGACAATAGGTGATCAATTGAAAAATTAAAAGAGACAAAAATAAATAAATAAATAAATAAATAATAAAATAAAATAAAATAAAAAGAGACAGGTTTTTAAAAGGTAAATACATATTTACTACCTCATTCATTCCACTCCTAGGCATTTACATGGCAAAGTGACAGCATATATCCATAGCATATATCTTTTCAAAACTTGTACATTGCAGCTTAATTTATAACAGCCCCAAAGTGGAAATAATCATTAAAAAGTGAATGGATAAGCAAATTATGGTAGAACTATGTTATGATAATTATACTCAGTGAAGGAAGCCTTACAAAACAAGGTACATAAGGTATAATTCCATTTGTTTGCAACTCTGGAAAATGTAAATGAACCTATAGTGACAGAAAGCAAATCAGTGGTTGCCTGGGGCTGGGGGGAGGGGGTGGTAGGAGCAGTTGGAAGGGAGAGATTACACTGGGGTCCATGAAAACTTCTGAGTGATGGTAATGCTTGTTATCTTGATTTTCGTGATGGTTTTATGAGTAATACACATGTTGAAACATATCAAATTGTAGAATTTAAACATGTACAATTTATTATATTCAATTATGTCTCAAAAGTGTTTTTTTTTTTTTTAAGTCTCTGTACTCAGTTTCTGCCTGGATCAACCATATTTTTTGTTCCAATTCTACTTTATGAAGTATGGTTATTTGTTATATTTCATATTATATAAAGAGTAAAAATATATACTCACCATGCCATTCTCATAGTCTGCTACTTCTTTTACCTATCCTTATGTTACATCAATACCAAATTGCTCTGATTTCATATATCATGTATTCATAAATCTTATGTTAGCTGTGGTATTTTCTTATGTCAATAATGCTCATCCACCCCGCATCTTCATGTAGTAGCTAATGCAGTTTTTTTCTTCAAAATTCAACCCATTTGTCTCCTACTCCTTCAACCAAGAGTGTTCAAGTGATCCTCGTCCATGCTCTAATAATATCCTGTGCATGTATCTAGCAAAGTTCTTAAAGGTCACATGTGCCTTCTTCACTTCACTCTTGACTTCTCCCAACACGGACCCCGGACTCCATAATCCTAGCAGAGGGAAAAATACAAAGGAGACATCAGCTGAGTGTTTGTTCAGCTGAACTGAACTTCACTATATGTATTGCCCTGTTCCTCAGGAGAGCCACTAAAATTGATGTGAATCATTTTTAATGTATGTGTATCAATAAATATGCAATTATTATATACATCTGCAGGCTCTTGTTTCAAAAAACAACTAAGAATTGGCTTTTACATAAAAATAACATACGATATTCAAAGCAAATCCAGGCCATGTGAAGGAAGCAGAAAGACAAGCACTTCAGTCATTTTGGTTAAACCACACACAAATCAGGAAACACATTTTACTCTCAAATGTAGTGATAAAAGAAACACGTTATGTTGAATAGTACTTTGATGATGGCAAGTATCATACACTCATGTGCAAATATTTCATGTTATTACTATGAACTATTGCTTATTAATGTTTGTAAGTATTTCTTAATATTAATAATATATGTATATGACTTACATAAGTAATACAAGTTTTAAATACTTATATATGAATACTTATAAGTACTACCAAGTAATATAAGTAATACTATAAATAAAATTTAATTACAATTATAAGTATTTTATAATTTACTGAAAATAATTCAACCTATATTTATTACATTTTCTTTGGAAAATGAGTGACATATTGGAAAATGCAGGTGAATCAAGACATGCCTTCAATTGGATCAGTTTTATATTAACTATACTAACAGAAAAATAGATATTGAATTATAACTCTGGGAAGGCATTTTTTTAAGGTCCTGTGGTCACAGCTACAGCAATTTTATTACTGATAATACGACAGTACAAAGGAGAAAAGGAATTGGGGAGACTTACCAAAGTCACATGCTTGTACTTAACATTTTAATACCTTGAATATGTGTGTTTACGTTAGACCCCCACATGTTTTATACTAGTCAATTCCAGTGTCATGGGATAAAAACAAAAATTAAAGGTCTCTTTCTTATTATTTAAAATATGCCACCTTAATCTGCCACTCTTATTGTCTGAGGTTATCAGCAATTTGCTAAAACACTATGTGCAGAGAATAACAGGGACAGACATCTCTAATTGCGGTAGCTTCACATTTTGGTACTTGAATCTCTAACTCCCCCCCGGAAAAAAAAAAAAAAAAAACAGACTTGTTTTGCGTTACTGGCCCAATCCTGTCTCCCACAGAGAGAAACAGATTACAATAAATGTGAATGGAATACATCTCTTTTAGATAGGCTTATTTTCTCATTGTTGGTCCATATTAATATTCCTGGATATGGATCCACCTGAGAATTCTAAGTCAATGTAAAAAGCTTATTTGCCTGGCAAGAAACAGGCAAAATTTAACAAACATCTGGACCAGAAATCAGTTAGAAATTAATGGGATGTAAAATGATGTTATTTAAATACTCTGCAATGAATACTAAAGAAATAATACACATATTTTTCCAAGGGCATGAGTTGGTTTTCACTTGGGGCAGAAGAGGGTAAGAAAATAATCAGACCTTATAGCAGAAGATTAGAATCTGAATCTAAAACATAAAATTCACTTATTTTTTTAGTAGAAATGATTACATCTTTCTCAATATCTTCATGTCTTTAGATCTTTCTGAATAGGAAGGAAGTTTAAAGTTAGCAAGAGTAAAGATAATTCACACTGAAACACATATGCCAGTTTCACAGAAGTTCCTGAATATATATATATATATATATATATATATAAAAGAATATATATATTATTTTATGATTGATCAATTTATCCCACCAAAGAGGAATATTAACTGCTACATAAGTTATTTCTTTTTGATTTCATGATCAGTCATTTGCAATGGATTATTTCAACCAGAAAAAATGTGGACCACCCTGGAGGTAGGAAATTGCCATTGCTTCTACCTCCCCAGAGCAATTTGAGCGGCTAAGTTGCTACCCAGGGAATGACATTTTTATGTTCCATTAGTGATAAGCATCATTTTTACACTGCTTATGACCATTTCTCACTCTGCTTATACATGTGCATTTGTCGACCCTCTCCTCCCCACCGTTCCAATTATTTCCAATTGCAAGAACTAAGTAATATATCTCAGAAGTTTAAAGGCGGTTATGAAGTAACCAAAGGACAATGTGAAATCACAAAAGTGAACTAATATATGATCATTGGCACTATTATCCCATGCCTTTTGTGCACAGAGCCTTAGTAGAGAAGACAGTTCATTTTCAAGACATGTGAGGCTCTCATTATTAGCCTGAATATCAGTTGCAAATATAGAATTTCCCAGGAGTGTAAGTAATGGATTTTTCCCTTCCAGTGTTTCTGAAAATATGGTTGCATATGGGTAGAATAAGATAAATAGTGCTTTAAGTGGAATTTAAGTGAAATTAAAACAACCGCAATGTTTAAACATCTAGAGTAGTCCGGGCTCTGTGTTAGGATTTCCACATGAGACTCCCAACCCATTAAGAAAAACTTCTCCATTCCACAAATGAGACAAGAGATTCAAAGGGCTCTTCATAGGCATACAATCTCAAGCATATTTATACATTACGAAAAAGAGAAGATTCAGGAAGGGGATGGCAATGAGGAACTTTCTTCATGTTATCACTTTACTTAAAGCCGGAGGTTTGATTTCAAGAAGAGGGGTTCATTTCTTCACTCTAACTCAAAAAAAATTTTTTTTCCACAAATTTACTTAAAGATCCATTTTCATTTTATTTGACTTTGTTATGTGCTCAACTTCATTATCCAATACCAGTAATATTTTTGTTACTTCTTGTTCAGTGACTATTAATATGAGCGGTTTAATAATCTCTTTTTCAGTTGTCTCTTTTTCAACTGTGGACATACATAATTCTGAAAATAAACAAGTAAACAAGTCAATATGGTCCTGAGAATGCTTGGCTGCTGAATCTAAGGGAATATAAAAAGATCTCTCCAGGGAAAACTGGGTATGTAATCGTAAAAACTCATGATAGGTATTAACAAATGAATTAAAAATGAAGTTTAAGCTTTTATTTTTAGTGATTTTTTTGGTAAATAAACATTATTTACTAGGTAGGTAGTTTCTTATATTTCATAAAAACGTTATATACATTTGAAAATTTATTTTCAAAATTCCTAAACAGAGGAGTATCTGTCTATTTTGAAAGTTATTTATTCATTCTGTGACATATAACTAGATTTGGAAATAAAAGAGGAAAGAAAATTAGCATTGGTTGAGTATCATCTAAGTTCTAAATACTCTGGTAGGAATTTACATACATCACCTCATGGAATTTAATTTAAGTATCACAACAACATTTGGAGGTAGGTATTTCTAGTCATTTTTCTCAGCAGAGAACATAGGAAATCTTGGTGCTTAAAATATAGCCAGTATTATTATTGATAACAGAGGAGTCTCTGGAGTTAGGCTGTCTGGGTCAAATCTGGCTTTTTGTTTTTTTTACATTTTTAGTTATATTAACTAGAGGAAGTCATTTAACTTTTTAAGTGTAGTTGTCTCCATTTGTAAATTGGAAATTACATTTGCACATGACATATTTAGGACTGCTATTTCCACGCCTAAGTATTGACATACAAACCATCATCATCATCATCATCATCATCATCATCATCATCAACATCATCTCCACTGTTTAAAGAACCTGCAGTAGAACTGAGATTCAAACACAGTGATCTGACCCTCAACACCATATCATTTAATCAATAAACATTAAACGGTAAATACCCATTAGACTATTGAAATGTGGAAACTTGTGAATTTAGGACTGACATTGAGCATTCATATGGTCACCCCAGTTTTTGAAGTGCTACCCTGGTTGTTCTATACTTTAAATTTCACTTTTATTACCACTCTACATACTACTTGGTCTCTCTCATGGCTTAATGTTTTTCAGTTTGTCTTTTACATAGAGAAAGTCCCTAGATTCCATTTTTAACTCTTGGATCTCCTTGTAATATGCATGTCTCCTAGGTGACCAAATGTATTCCTAACCCTTCAATTACTAGCTATATATTAACAGGAAAGCAATACAAAAATCTCCATCAACAGATAGCATCACTGACCATTAACTGACTTTACATAGCCTGTATATAGTATATAAAAAATAATCATGGGGCGCCTGGGTGGCTCAGTTGGTTAAGCGACTGCCTTCAGCTCAGGTCATGATCCTGGAGTCCCGGGATCGAGTCCCACATCGGGCTCCCTGCTCGGCGAGGAGCCTGCTTCTCTCTCTGACCCTCCCCCCTCTCATGTACTCTCTCTCATTCTCGCTCTCTCAAATAAATAAATAAAATCTTTAAAAAAAAAAAAAAAAAATCATGGAATTAAAAAATTTGCATGAGAAACCCTTTTAACGTAAGATTTGCTAATCATTAAGTAATTAAGGGAGAGTTTTGCTTTGTGTTTATATTTTGTGTGTGGAAAAATAGAAACTATTTTATTATTACTTTTAAAGATTTTATTTTATTTTTTTTAAAGATTTTATTTATTTATTTGACAGAGAGAGACACAGCGAGAGAGGGAACACAAGCAGAGGGAGTGGGAGAGGGAGAAGCAGGCTTCCTGCTGAGCAGGAACCTGATGCAGAGCTCAATCCCAGGGGAGCTAGATCCCAGGACCCTGGGATCATGACCTGAGCCAAAGGCAGAGGCTTAATGACTGAGACACCCAGGGGCTTTGAAGATTTTATTTTAAAGTAATCTTTATACCCAACATGGGGCTTGAACTTACAACCGCGAGGTCAAGAGTTGCATGCTCTAACATTTGAGCCAGCAAGACTCCCTGAGACTATATTATTAAATATTGAGCATTTTTTACTGTTGGTTTCTTTTTGTTTAATGTATGAAAATATAATTGACTTTACATTCAAAAATACTGGTAAGCACTTTTATAATATAATTATTTCCCTTTAGATTTTTTGGACTGCATTCATGTATAACAATACTAACTAAAAAAAAGGAAAAGCTTTTTTTGTCTTTTACTAATAATTTTATTTCATTTTTTACTTTACTCAACTGTCTATGACAATATTTAATATAAGCGATGATTGCTGTATGTAATTTAATAGAAGAGATGACTGTAAATGTTTCATTCTTGATTTAAGAAAATAAAGATGATATTTCATCACTCAGTATAATTCTCGTTATTACATTTTGTGACAAACTTTTTATTCATGAATGGTTGTTGAATTATCAAGTGATTTTTCTACATCTGGTGAAATTATCAGATGATTTTTCTTCATTAATATATGAATGTTTTGGTCTACTTTCAAAGGCTCAAAATTAGCCATATTGTGCTATTTTTTAAATATAATATTAGATTTAGTTGCTCATATGTTTTTAATATATTTTCATCAATTTTTACAATGGAATTTGGTCTAATTTTCATTTCTTTTATTGTCATTGTTATGTTTTGTTATCAAATGCATGCAAGTCTTGTTAAATGACTTGGTGAGCATTTTCGCTTTGTCTGTTCTCTGGGAAGATTTGATACAAGACTGGAGTAGATACAACTCTGGAAGAGTTGATAAAAAATTCATTCCTTACATGTTTGGTAAAACTATGTTGGAGGCATCTGGACATGGAAATTTTTGTAGGAAAATTTTTAATTTCCCTTTTTTAATTCCTAATGTGTTTTTTGTTCTGTTCCTTTCTCTCTCTTTTTTTATTAGTTCTACCAAAAATTATCAATGTGATTAATCTCTTTAGAGAACCAACTTTTGTTTTGTGGTCCTCTCTCTGTCCTTTTTATAGTCCATCCTGTTAATTATTTATTTATTTATTTATTTATTTATTTATTTATTTATTTATTTATTTAACAGAGAGAGAGAGAGAGAGAGCACAAGTAGGCAGAGCGGCAGACAGGGAGAGGGAGAAGCAGGTTCCCCATGGAGCAGGGAGCCCGATGTGGGGCTCGATCCCAGGACCCTGGGATCATGACCCCAGCCGAAGGCAGCCACTTAACGACTAAGCCACCCAGGCGCCCCCATCCTGTTAATTTTTGCTCTAGTAGTTGTTATTTCCTATTTTTTAACTTCTTAAGATTTATCTTGGTGTTAAACTTCTATTATCTTAAAACAAATAATTAGTCTACTAAACTGTTGGAATTCTTTTTTAACATATACATCAAATGTTCAAATTTTCCTCTAAGGCCTATTTTAATTGTATGTTATAAATTTTATAACATGATAATTTCATTCTCTTTCAGTTCAAAAGTTCTGGTAAATTGTATTTTTTAAGAATTTTGTTGATTTCTCTAAGTTGTCAAATGTATTGACATAAAGTTGTTCTTATTATCTATATTATCTTTTGATACATATCAGATTGGTAATTATGCCATTTTTATCATTTTTCATAATGATAATTTGGATAAGCACTCCACACAAAGGGAAATTTGAATGGCCAATAAATATGTGTAAAGATGATAAACATCACTATAATAATCAGAAGTAACTTTAAAATATGATTTAAAACCACCAGGATGGGAAAATTTTAAAAGTCTTGGATTAAAACTTAGTAAGAATACTGAACAACCCAATCTTTTAAACACTGAGAGTGGCACAATCATTTTGGAAAAAAAATAGATGCATTATTTCTGTAGATGTCCATATGAATGATTCAACAATCGAACTCCCAGAAATTTCTTTTAGAGAAAATCTTGAACATGTGATGCAGAAAACAAGTATAAAATATGAATATTTAAGAATATCAATAAGCAATATTTTTGGAAATAGAAAACACTGGGACACAACCTAAATAGCAATCAACAATTCAATGGTTTAAAAAATACAATGTATTTATACAATGAAATTGCATATAAAAATGGCCAAAAAGATGGGGCGCCTGGGTGGTTCAGTCATTAAGCATCTGCCTTCGGCTCAGGTCATGATCCCAGGGTCCTGGGATCGAGCCCCTCATTGGGCTCCCTGCTCAGTAGGAAGCCTGCTTCTCCCTTTCCCACTCCCCCTGCTTGTGTTCCTTCTCTCGCTTTGTCTCTCTCTGTCAAATAAATAAATAAAATCTTTAAAAAAAATGGCCAAAAAGAATTATGGCTAGAATTTTTGTACTATAATACTGAGCAAAAAATGCTACAGAAAGAAGAAAATATCCTCTATGATTACTTTTATATATAATAAAAATCTGTGTTAAACTAAGTAATATATTATTTATGGATACAAGCAGACAGTAAAACTATAAAGGAAATTAAGATCTAAATAAAATCAAATCCAAGATTGTAGTTATCTATGACAGAGGAAATAAGAGATGGGGTTGAAAAGGTTCACATATGGGACTTGGGCAATAATTATATATGTTTTCTTATATTTATACCTGATAGGTATTTCTTGAATCATTATTCATGCAACTTACACATATCTTATGTGTTCATAATCAATCAATATGAATTAAAAATAATTCTTAAAAGACAGCAAATATAATTTCTGACCATTAACCTTTTTGGCAGAAGGACCAGAGATTAAGATAGGTTCAAACTTCTGGTGATATGGAAAATATGCTTCTATGCATTAAAAAACCCTGAGAATGGCTCTACTTTCAGGGAGTGATCTAAATGAAGACTAAACTTTTAAAAGGAGATAATGAGTTAAGAGTCTCTTATGGTTTGTCTCCTTCTCTGTTTTCATCTTATTTTATTTTTCCTTCTCTTCCCCTATGTTCATCTGTTTTGTTTCTTAAATTCCACATATGAGTGAAATCATAAGGTTTTTGTTTTTCTCTGATTGACTTATTTCCCTTAGCATAATAACTTCTAGTTCTGTGCATGTCATTGCAAAAGGCAAGATTTCATTCTTTTTTGATGGCTGAGTAATATTCCATTGTATGTGGGTAGATAGATAGATAAATAGATGATAGATAGATAGACAGATACCACATCTTCTTTGTCCATTCATTTGTCAACGGACATCTGGGCTCTGTCCATATTTTGGCTATCGTGGATGTTGTTGCTATAAACATTGGGTGCATGTACCCCTTCAAATCACTATGTTTGTATCCTTTGGATAAATACCTAGTAGTGCAATTGCTGCATCATAGGGTAGTTCTATTTTTAACTTTTTGAGGAACCTCTATACTGTTTTTTAAGAGTTGCTGGAGAGGAGGTGCAGGGGCGGGGGCGGTAATTTGGTGATGGGCATTAAGGAAGGCACTTAAAAAAAAAAAAAAAGGAAGGTACTTGATGTAATAAACACTGCGTTTTATATGCAACTGATGAATCACTAAATTCTACCTCAAAACTAAAAAAGAGAGAGTGAAAGAAAAAAAGAAGAAGAAGAAGAAGAAGAAGGAAAGGAGATAATGAGGAGAAAAGTTTTTATTTGAAAATATAAGTTCAACAGGATGATGCTATCCAAAACAAAAGTAAAGTCAATCTGGTTCTGTAATCTACATGTCATAATATTAAAATAGACATTGGGTAGGGTATGTGTTATGGTGAGCACTGTGAATTGTATAAGACTGTTGAATTACAGACCTGTACCTCTGAAACAAATAATGCATTATATGTTAAAGAAGAGAAGATAGTAGAAAGGGAAAGATGAAGGGGGGGGAAATCTGAGGGGGAGACAAACCATGAGAGACTATGGACTCTGAGAAACAAACTGAGGATTCTAGAGGGGAGGGAGTTGGGGGGATGGGTTAGCCTGGTGATGGGTATTAAAGAGGGCACGTATTGAATGGAGCACTGTGTGTTATACACAGACAATGAATCATGGAACACAACATCAAAAACTAATTATGTAATATCAAAAACTAATGATGTAATGTATGGTGACTAACATAACATAATTAAAAAAAAGAGAGAGAGTATGTGCTTCTGTTGAATTTGAGAAGCATGATATTTGGGCAACTTAAAGAAGTGGCTCTGTGGTGGTGGATACAGAAAGATCATGAGCCGTATGTGCAAAACTGTGAGACAATAGCAAGTCATTGAAATGGGCGTGGAAGAGGGCATTAAGTAGGAAGACTGGTTGCTCTCTATGGTTCATTCCTTTTAGTACTTAGCAATATTTAAAGTTATAAGCTTGACTTTACAACTGCAAAGCAACTGATAAAAGATTAAAACATTCATGATATGATAAACCAAAAAAAAAAACAAGACGCCTCCCATGATTTTAAATCAAAATAATTTGTTTAAGCTCACTCATTAATTAAATGTGTGCAAATATAATCCTAGATTTGTTTTTCTTTTTTAACATTTTATTTATTTATTAGAGACAGAGAGAGAGAAAGAGAAAGTGAGAGAGGGCAAGCGAGAGGCAGAGATAGAGAGGAGAGAAAATCCCAAGCAGGCTCTTTGCCCAGCATGGAGCCAGATGTGGGGCTTGATCTCCTGACCCTGAGACCATGACCTGAGCTGAAATCAAGACTTGGACTTTATTAACTGACTGAGCCACCCAGGCACCCCAATCCTAGATGTTTTCATGAAAACCCAGAAAATAACTCAAATATAATTATTTCAAAGAATGTATTTAGCAGCGTGGGATACAGACATAGAGTGAGGAGAAAGAAAATAAATACATGATTCAAAAATATCCAGGTTAATAAATTTTTCCTCAAAACATAACATTAATTAAATTGGACTAATTTTAAGGACCATCTAATCAACTATGTAGAAACAAACATAGTTGGGGGAAACAACTAAAAATTAGCTGTTTTTTTTAAAGATTTTATTTATTTATTTGACAAAGAGAGACAAAGGGAGAGAAGGAACACAAGCAGGGGGAGTGGGAGAGGGAGAAGCAGGCGTCCCGCCGAGCAGGGAGCCTGATGCGGGGCTCGATCCCAGGACCCTGGGATCATGACCTGAGCTGAAGGCAGACGCTTAATGACTGAGCCACCCAGGCACCCTAAAATTAGCTGTTTTAATAGCAAAACTTGATGCATTACCTGGAGAAAATATCAGATGTCCCAATCTGTAGTCATTTGGGGATTTTGCTGAAAATTTTCCTTCCAATAAACTATCTTACTTGACTGGTTAAATCTAGTTAAATATTAAAGGTGAAAAATATTTAATAAATTAAAACATCTCTTTCTCTTAATGTATCACCACCCAGCATAATAAATTCTGAATCATCAGAACTCTATTAGTATATTTTCAATTTCTCTGACACTACCACTTTTAAAAATAATTATAAACAACAAATTTCATAATATAGCATAGTGCCTAAATTAGGACCATGTGCTTTACATTTAATTTTTAAAGTCACCTAAAGAGACCAGAATCATTGCACAGTTTCATTTGCATAAAACATCCTATTGTATAGCTCTGCATATTCATGCTGACACTCACCTCCCTGAGAAATCTTCCTTGCAAACAAAATCAGAACAACCTTGGATCTATACACAAGAGTTAATCTGAACCTCCCTGAGGAGTTTCAATGCTCTCTATTTCACTCACTAAGATTATAAAAATGCTATAAAAGCCACTTAAATGGGTACATTTGGCTTCTATTTAATACCTGAGTCAAGACAGATTATTACATCAGCTAGTCAAATAAGTAATTATCTTGCACTAGCCCCTAGAGAATGGGTGGTACTATTTGGTACCAGGAATCAAGGAACTGTCCATACCCAGTAGTTTTCTCTGAAAATTCAGAATTGATGTCAAGTAAAGGCAAATGCAAATAAAAACCACGAATTCTTGGACCTTAGTAATTTGCTTGATATTGCTAAAGAAACATATTCAAAAGACTTATATTTTACAGGGGCGTGCATTTAGGTATGCGTCTGCTCATAAAATGTGCAAATAGGAAGCTTTATATTTATTTCCCGTGGGCAAAAACAAGAAAAATATTTGAAATTCAATTTTACACAGAAGGTTGTGAGCTTCTGGTTTTATCATGTGCTTCCAACAGTTGTTTTGAGTTTAAACAAACAGAAAAAGAAGCAAGTACCAAGGATACACCTAGATAGTAAAGGAAAATTCAGTAATTATAAATGGTTCAGAACCCAGAACAAAAGTAGCCTGAAAGTGAATCAAAAGATTGTTATATTTTCTAAATTCTATGACACAACAATTTTGAGATACACCAACAACTTAGCAACAGCTTGTTAGAAAAATTAAATGAACCAGAACATCATATTAAATAAGCACATTGATTTAAAATGTGTCTTTGGTTACAAATGTTGAAATATGGAAAACTGCATGTTACAATAAGGAGAATACATGTTTGCTATCAAAAAAAAAGTCAGAAATTATTATACTGAATCACAAGCATGAAAATGAAAAACACAAAGCTCTTAGATATACAGAAAAAAAAGAAAAAATATGCAAGTTTAGTGGGAAATTGAGTATCTCTCCCACAGCAAATCCTAAAGATGAAATTCAGAAATCAGAAAGTCATGAAGAGATATATAGGGACAGCAGAAGAATGAGAAGCAAAATGTTCAAGGTTTGATAAAAAGGAATTTTGTAAACTGGATGTTCTGTGTCCTATCATGGAGCACCCACTGATAAATGACAACAGTGTCACCTTATTGAAGTGCTGGCCCACTCAGGGCACTCAACAAAGCATGCTAAACAAAGATATGCCATTGCTCTCATGCTCTGCTCCATCAGTACTAAAGTTTCTTTCTGTGATCACTAATTTTGTGTGTCAGCTTGATTGGCCAGGGAGTGCCCAGATTAAATATTATTTCTAGGTGTGTCCATGAGGGTGTGTTTAGATGAGGTTAGCATTTGAACTGGTAGAGTCAGTAAGGTAGAATCCCCTCCCCAGTATGGGTGGGTACAATCCAATCCAGTGAGGGCTGAATAGAACCAAAGGCAGAAGAAGGAGGATGTTGCCCCCTTTTTTTCTGCCTGAGTACTTGAGCTAAGACTTCTCACCTTATCTTTTGCCCTTGAACTGGATTTTACAGTCAGCTCTCCTGGTTTACTGGCCTATGGACTTCGATTTGCCTCGGTGCCAGCTTATAGACAGCAGATCGTCAGACTTCTCAGCTTCCATAATCACATGAGCCAATTCTTTATATCTCCTTTTATATTCATCATGTTTCCTTTAAAAACCCTAATACACTTCTCCAACCTAAAAGGCGTATTGGATGATTTGCTAAAATCACAGTTCCCTACCAGGAGACACATTATTTATATCCATCCTCATGGCTTTTGCTAGGCATTAGACTGTCACCAATTTCCCATAAATTTTCATGATCTTTGGAAAGGTTGCAAATATTTCCCTTATATTGCCCTACATAATAGGGGTCCTAAGTCTGTGTTCTTTGTCTATCGTACTGGCTAGAGTTTCCAGTGAGACCATTTTTTTGACTATCCCTTGATCTCTATTCTGATATGTATATAGAGAACTAGGCAAATGATTCAAGTAACAGTTATTTCCCCAAATCTGTCTCTTTATACTATTAGTATTTCACTGATGCCTCTAATTTAGCCTTATCTCAAAGTGACTATTATTTAAGCTCTTTTGGGAATATTGGTCTCATTCCTAATTAATATTCTGGATATTTTGAATATTTTCATATCTTTGTGCAATCATAAAACCAACGTTGTATACAACTTTAGAGATTAGTGGGAGCAAGTGATAGGGGGACACTTTCTTTGTTTCAATTTCATACCACTCATCTTAAATTTCAGTTCCTGAAAAAATGGTTACCAACATGCACATTTGAACTTTCTGAGGAATGGAGAAGGTAATGAGCAGTTCCTTAAAAACTATTACTGACAGTTTTGATTATAGAGCTTACATTTGATAGAGAAAGGTTCCATATCATAGATATGTTTAAAAAATTTGGCAGTACACCTAAGATTGTTCTCATTTTTCCTAGGAGAACATACTACAGCTCTTCAATATGGTGGTATGAACTATAAATGAAGTTATTTATTATGAACTATAAGTCAAACTTTTCCTCAGGTCACTAACATAAATGAGATCTATTCTTTGAAGACCTTATATCAGCAAAATAAAAATAATTGGATCATACTGCATCTGCAAATGATGCTAAATTCCTTTTGTCAAACCTTAAAATTATCATTTTGCTTATAGAATAATATATTCTAATGCTTAGTTATCTACATGATATGGTAGAAAATGTTTAAAGGCTAAACAAATAAAACATTTTTATTTAACAGAAAATCTATTATACAAAGGTGCTTATGATGAAATTTTATTTTTAATTGATCTTTGAAAGCATTTTTTGTGTTTATTTCACAACTTATTTTCTTACTTTTGTGATAAGTAAGATTCATGAAAATGGTCCAGATAGGATCTTCATCAAGTTCTTGGAGGAACTGACATGAGTTTAGAAATGAAACGTCAAAGTGGCTAAATATCACCCTCAATCCAAATCTGATACCTATTGGAAGACAATTCATCTCAATATATTTATATTCAAATTGAATCTGAACTACTTCCAAATAAGAGTTGCCTATTGACTTGATGAAAACCAAAACAAAAGAAAAAAATCATACTTGCTAATACTTTTTGTTTTTTTCAGTGCTTGCAGATTCATTTGAATATATAGTTGTAAAATGGTAAACCACTTTAATTATATGAGTATTTGCTATATACCCTAATATGTATGTTTAAAACAATGTATCTCTAGTTACATTTACCAACCTGAATACATTATATCTGAAAATATTTCCACTGAAAATTTGAGTCAAATTAAAGCATGTGAAAGCAAAGTTAGGCTTTTCTTGCACTCAGTTACTATCATAAGTGCAAAATGTTTCCTCTGTGCCAACCACAGTGCTAGATACAGTAGATTCCGTGGTGAATGAGATGCACTTCCTGAAGTTTCTAATGTTATATGGTTGCAAAAGATAAGCTACTAAAAAATAATAATAAAAAAATTTAAAAAAACAAACCTACAGATTGCAATAAATGCTAAATTTAAAATAAGCTTCAATGCAGTAGAGCAAGATAGTGGAGAATAGATGAATGCAGTATAGGGAATTTTATAATTTATTAGAACGTAAGGCCCATAAAAATAGGGACATAAAATGTCCCACATACTGTCATATACATAGTGCTTTGCAGATTATCTGACCCAGAGCAGCACTCAGTTAACATTTGTAAAATAAATGAATGAATGAGTGGCATATTTTTTTCTAGAATGACCTTCTCGATGACTTTCCAAGGTCATCCCTTAAGTATAGACTTGAAGGATGAGGAGGAGTCCACCATAAGCAAAATGGGTGAAATTGTTTTCAGAAAAAAAAGAGAGAGTATGTAAAATGATCAAAGGTAGGGAAAGCTATTTGTAAAACTGAAAGGTTATGCTGCATGGTCAGAATTCTCAATGGGGGATATGGCAGACGTTAAGGTGGAATGTTAACAGAGCTTCCTTAAGTATAGTATTATAGGACATGGAAAATTTAGATTTTTCCTTCAACGTCATTGGATGGGAGTGAACTGCTATGAAAATGTCTCTGACAACTACCAACTCATGAGATTGTCCTAATGGGCTATAAAAGATAGGGTCATTGCATCCCTTGAGTTGCAATCCACTGTAAATATTTCTTGCTACCAACAACTGTTGACTTTCTTTATTTGCACAGTACAAGTTTACATAGCAAGTTTTGATTAGAAAATATAAGATCTTTTTCTTAATATTCTTGAATTTGCAATAGTAAGTAGTAAGAATTCAGATACAAAGTTTTCATGTAAAAATATTTCAAAGCCTGTTGATTCTTGAGTTCAAATTTTGAAAGTTTAAATAACAAAACCTACGATGAAAAGGATTACCTAAATATAAATTAGACCAAAAAATAAATATAATTATAAATAATTATAAAAATATAGATATAGGGGCGCCTGGGTGGCTCAGTTGGTTAAGCGGCTGCCTTCGGCTCAGGTCATGATCCCGGAGTCCTGGGATCGAGTCCCGCATCGGGCTCCCGGCTTGGCGGGGAGCCTGCTTCTCCCTCTGACCCTATCCCCTCTCATGCTGTTTCTCGCTCTCTCTCTCAAATAAATAAATAAATAAAATCTTAAAAAAATATATATAGATATAAATTAGACATAAGGCATATCATGTAGAAAGAGGCTATGTCTTTTAAAAGAGTGGGATTTTCATTAAATCAGACACTGTATGAAGATATTTCATAATTTAAGATGACAGTTTACTTCTTTTTTTGTTTTTTAACATATAATGTAGAATGAAGCAGGGGAAATTGGAGGGGGAGACAAACCATGAGAGACTATGGACTCTGAGAAACAAACTGAGGGTTCTAGCGGGGAGAGGGGGGGTGGGGGGATGGGTTAGCCTGGTGATGGGTATTAAAGAGGGCATGTACTGCATGGAGCACTGGGTGTTATATGCAAACAATGAATCAGGGAACACTACATCAAAAATTAATGATGTAATGTATGGTGATTAACATAACATAATAAAAAAAATAAGATGACAGTCTAGTGGGGAAAAACAACTATATCCTAAGGGAACAACAATAAAAAAATCTACATTTTGAAAGCATTAAGAAAGGAACAATTAATTTTATACACCAACAGTAATGGAAGTCCCTGGAGAAGGCAATGATTGGACTGGAGCCTGAAAGGATGAGATTTTCATGAGGCAGTCCACCATATGGACATACCAAGCAGAGGGAGATTCAAACTGCCATATAAAGCAGAAATTGCAGATTGGTAGACCTTGGGCCAAATCTTGCTGTATTTTTTTTTTTAAAGATTTTATTTATTTATTTGAGACAGAGAGAATGAGATACAGCGGGCATGAGAGGGAGGAGGGTCAGAGGGAGAAGCAGACTCCCTGCCGAGCAGGGAGCCCGATGCGGGACTCGATCCCGGGACTCCAGGATCATGACCTGAGCCGAAGGCAGTCGCTTAACCAACTGAGCCACCCAGGCGCCCAGTATTTTTTTTTTTTTTAAGAATTAGAGTACATATGCTTAGTTAATCACAATGCCCACCATACTTTATTATATTAAACCATTTTAGCTTTATATGTTAAGTTAGCTCCTGGCCACTGTAAGCACCTGAGTTTGTAATTCCTAAAGAGAAACTAAAAGAAACAAAGAATAAAAACTTTCAAATGCCCTCTGTTTGGTAAACTAAATAAAAGGCAGTTACTGAACATCTTTTTAATTTTATTCTTATAAATAACCCAAATCGGCATGCAATAAACTATAGTCCAAGTCAAATTGTACCTTCTATGTATTTTTTAAATAAAATTTTCTTGAGACACAGTCATGTACGTTCACTTGCACTTATCAATGGTTGCTTTCATACGATAATAGCAGAGACCATATAGTCCATAAAACCCAAAATAGTTATTATATTGTCTTTTAAAGAAAAGGTTTGCCAATCCCTGGTCTAAATAAAAGAATAATTTAGAGTAAAGTTGTTCAGTTATGTATAGATCCTATCACATGCAGATCCTATCACATCCGTATACATGACATATAAGGAACTTCCTATGTACTTTGTCTTATTTACACCTGCACGGATCCTTTATGCTATAATATATCTAAAGATATCTTACATGACTTCAGAGGCAGAAATGGAATCCATTTGCTGATTTATCAAGAATACTCCTTTAGCATAATTCCCCAATCCGCTTACATGCTGTTTAGTGAAATCTGAAGAGATCATTACACAGATGATCAAGCTATCCACCTGTCACCACTTGCACAGACAGGAAAATGAAGTAAAAACCCAAAGCACAGTGTAAATAAAGAATGTTGAATTTTAAATTAAGTAAAAAGTAATAGTAAAAAAAGCATGGCATGAAAATAAAATAGATTTTAAAAATAAAGTTAAATGCACATCTTGACCTTGTATCTCCTGCAAATACGGGCGAGTGGAAGGAAAGATGAATAAATCATATCATCATCATTCCAACTTGATTTTCAGTGTCTGTCTGTCTATCCATTTGGCTCTTAAAATAAAGTGCAGGCACCTATTTTAAAGCAGCCCACAACATGATTAATAAGGGCAGCACTGTAAAGAAACATAAAACTGCCCTGTCTCCTTCATCTGTTCTTCTGGTGCAGTGATTAACCTTTGAGTTTATGAGTATTTTTGCACTTGCTTCAGATAAAGTATTTTATGAGTTCTTCCCTCCCAGGCAACTTGGATTAAACTTATCAGGCCCAGGAAGATAGTGACCCATAATGGCTGTTCCCTTTGAAATCATAATCTTCCCCTTGCTGCATTATCGGAGCGTTCCTTGCACAAACCAGATGGAAACATCAAGGCAGAGACAAGGCAACTTGTTATAAGGTCACATTCTACACCATATACATCATTCATGCTTAATTGATTTGCAGCCCCACCTAAAGACAGATTGCCATACATTATGAAGGCTGAGAATATGAAAAGATCATTTTTGCTCCCCATTAATTCCCATTTGGAATGGCTCCTGACTTTACAAAACTTTTTGGCAGCACACTCAGTGATGACTGATCACTCCTTTTCAGTGTAGAAAGAGGGCAGGAGCAGGAAGATTTATCTTTTAGTAAATTTCTAATGAAATAACAAAGTATTGGTGGGGTAATTCTAACTCTCAGCATCTTACCACCCTCCCAAAATAGCAATTCAAAAATGACTGACTTCACCAATAGTGTGAGGTTCTACAGTCATCTCCTATAAAGGGGCATTTGACTCTGCCTCAGAATTGGCACCGTGTCTAGGATAAGGGGATCAGGTTAACTTCTGTTTCCACATTCTGACAGTTCACATCTTTCTGCGCATCAGGAAAATCCATCATCCTGTTACCTCTCCCAAACCTGGGCTTTCACACCAGGATTGGCACAAATCTGATCTGAGGTAACTCAGGACATCCTCCTCATTAGAAGGTACCCCAATTTTGATAGGTAACTGTCCTTGTTTCTCTTCAATTGGGATAAAGAACACTTTACCAGCAGAAAAACAAAAATTAGAAGGGAATGTTTTCTGTCCATGGACCTCTACTCTAATCTGTGGTTTCTAATGAAGGAGTGTTCCAGAACAAAGGAGAGAGTGGTAGACAGATGGGATTAGTCAAGTATAGATGAGACTTAAAAATAGTCTTTCAGGAAATGTGATAGCATTAGGAAACAAAAACAGAGGATTCCCTGGTACACAAAATATGTCTTCAGAAAGAGTTTCAGTTGGGAAAACAAAACAATATGCACACACCAACAAAAGAAATTTCTTATAAGCGATTTTTCATATTAAGAGAAGATGTATGAATGAGCCAAGAGATGCTTCCAAGCCAGAGATTCAGAAACTGAGTACTCAACAGAGGACAGCATGAGTAACATCATATGCTGGTTTACAAGATACTGACTTGTCACATTTCCAGTAGGACTGTGAGTGATTCATTATGGTGCTTGCAATCACCATATGGTGTCATGTAGTTCATTCTGGTTTGATAATATTTTCTGATAATTCAGCCTTGACTAAAACATTTTTTTTAAGAAATTTTGTAAATAAGGAACAAAGATGTCTAACCAGAAGATGTCCCATCGTAGGTTTTTGATAGAAGTTCTAGTAAAGAATTGTCAGCCTCTCCAATGAGTCTGGATTCTGTAATCTAAGTCATGACTCACAGAAGGAAACTATGAACATTTTTTTTCTGGGGCTAATTTTAAATGGCTGGGAACAGATATGTACGCATTTCTCAATATTGCAACATTTGTTTTCCTGAGAAAGATATCAAAACAGTGGTTCAGGAAAGGGGCATATAGTGCCAAAATCTATTCTGCTAGTGTGACCACCACATACACCCACCTGTTTCCACAAAGCTTTGGTTTATTATTTGAATGGAAATCACACTGGCGGGGATGATAGGGAAATAAGGATGAAGAAGAAAGTCTGGTTTGAAGTCTGACCTCCCTTCTGCTGGCCTGTGAGCCTACACTGCAGAAAATAAGAAGGGGTTTGTGCTCTCTGAGAGACTGTCCTTCGGTAGCTCCTACACCTTTATCTGCTGAGTCAAGTGGGACCACAGAATTCTGTGTGCCCCTGAAGAGATGGCTCCCATAACCCAACTTCAAATCATCAGGATAGTTATTTTTTTTTCTTTGATCCATGTTTATACCAGTCACCATAAACAAACCAGGTCACTCAGATAATGATGTCACCCACCAGACCTTATAGCTTTGTACTTGCCATCTTGAATCTCCCCTTAATGCTGGAATTCCTTCCTCTGTGCTCTCTGATAATCATTCCCATTTGTCACCAAGATCCTTTGTATGTGAGAAAATGTATCTGAAAGTTTTCTTTATCTTCTTCTGAGATTGATTCTCTGAGATACGTCATCCCCTGGAGTCCTCCATTTAAAGGTGTCTCTTCTTACTTTACTCCTGCTATTTCACCTGAAGGAAAAATAGCAACCTTTCTTACGCCTCACAGTCATTCATACCTTCCCCCATAAAAATACCAGTCTTTGAATTTCATGGCTTTAAGCTGTAAAATGCACCATCCCTGCTTATAAAAATCATCTTAACTCCCAGGGTACTTTTATCCTCCTGTTTTGAATATTTTCCCTCCTGGCTCACTGTCCCTTTCTTCCAAACTATTTCTTCCAAAACACTCGGTGATTGCAACATCTACGTCGATGAAACTTCCAGCAAATTGGCCTCTCAGTTTAGTGATTTTCTTGTCTCTCATCTCATCAAAACTACTCAATCTTATGGTGGTACTCTGGTAAAACTTGTCCCTACTCATAACTTCAGCCCATCTTAAACTCAATTTCAAAGCTTCTGCTCTCCACTGATTTCCATCTCGCTAGCTTACTCCATCTACCTCCTTGTGTCTGACAATCTTTGCAGCAAGTGACATATATAAAACTTAAGTTCATTTAACCTACTAATATTTAATTCTCCTTGGTTCCAATCATCTTCCTCTCTTTCCTCCTTACTCAGCATAAATTCAACAGCCAATTACACTGAACACTTTTCCCCCTTACATCTTCACATTTTTTACTCTGTTCTCATTTTTTAGTTTGGCAAAAGCATAACCCTGATTTAACCCAATTTTTATCTTACCTTGTTCTTGCATTGGTGGCAAGCAAGTGAGAGTGACGAAAAACACAACTATGCTGACATCTCTCACTTTAAATTGATAATCACTCATTACAAATAAGTCATATTGGTGCTTCTAAATACTACACTTCGCTCATCTATTTAGTTCTAAGTCTTCCAAATGATTATTTCATAAATCTGTCCTCTTACATCAAACTCCTTTTCCATATTCACACTATTGTTTCCTATTTCACTGAACAAATTAAAAACAATCTTTTTGTATCCATCACACATGGAGCCATTCACATGCATCCATGTCCACGTGCTGTCCCTTTTCTCCTATTCTTCTAGAAGATATATCTGTATTCCTAGTAAAAGTAAACCCTGCTACTTATACACTAAAATCCGTCCCCTATTATGCACTCAATGACATCACACCAGCAACTTTTTTTTTCACCTGTATCATCAATTTCTTCCCTTTTAACTGGATCTTTCTATCAGTAAAATTAGCTTGTGTTTATCTTTTTTTAAAAACTCTTCCAAAAAAAAAAAAAAAAAAAACTCTTGAACTTATCTCTCTCTCCATCTTTTGCTCAATTCCCTCCTTCCTTTTATGGCAACATTTCTGAAAAACAAATCCTTTACTTATTTCCCCTTAGCTTCCTAAACTTTTACCATTGCTATGCCCCAGGACTCATTCCTCATGCTCCTATGTTTGCTTATGTTCCTAAGCCCCCCTGGTAATTCACCTATTTTTTTGTTTTAGATGCCCTCTATATGCTCATAACTAATAAATACATAGCCAAGATCAGTTTCCCCTTGAACTCCAGACTTCTAAACCCAACTCCTACTTGATGCTAATCTCCACTCAATTGTCTGGTAGTCCTCCTAACCTTTCAACATTCAGATCTGCTCCTCTCTCCTCCTAATCTATTCCTTCTCCTCTTTATTGTCTCAGTTTGTGGCAACTCCTTTCTTCCAGCTGCCCACGTCAAAGACTGTGGAACAACCCTTCCTTCCATTTTTGTCCTTTATACTCCACATTCAATGGGTTAGCATGTCCTGTGGAATTTTTATTCATACCACTTTCTGCTATCTAAGCATAAAGTACTATTGCCCTATTCCCATGAACTATGGTCTTTTGCTCAATATTTTGCTTACAGGTTCCAAACTGATGTCTGTGCTTCTACCCTTGAGCACCATTAAGTCTGGTCTTAATATGGCAGCTAGAATGATTCTATGAAGACTAGGTCAGGTCCTCTTGCCTCTTTGCTCAGTGCCTTCTAATTGTTCTTCATCTTACCCGGAGGAAAAGCCAAAGTCCTTGCAATGACACATAAACCCTTCCAGGTCTTGACCTCTGTTACTGTCTGACTCATATCCTACTACTAACTCCATTCTTCTCTCTTCTTTGAACATGGCAAGCATGTTTCAGCCTCAAGACCATTGCACCCACTGTTCCTTCTGCCTAGAGTGCAATTCCCCTAGAGAGCCATTTCACTCACTTCCTCACCAGTTGCAAGTCTTTATGCCAATAGAACTTGCTCATAAAGACTCCCATAATCCCCTACATAAAACTAGAGTGCAGCCAGTCCTTCATATAGCCCCTGATTTGTTTCCATAGTAATTCATCCAATCTAACATACTTTATATTTTATTACCTATATTTTGGGGGATTTTTTTGTTGGTTTTGTTTTTTAGTATTTTATTTTTCCCCTACACTAACGTGAATTTCACAAGGGCAGAAATTTTAATCTCTTGTGTTTAACTCTACATCTTGCTCTCCATCCATAGCCCTACCTAGAACAGTGTCCCATTCATGGTTCAAATGAATGAATGGATGGATGAATAAAAAGAAATATTAGCCCTCGTCCAATTTTGAGTCTCATGGAAGGAAGCAAAAGAGACAGACGCTTTCAATATTATATGTATGTTGTTACACATTGACTGCAGCAAACTCAAGGTGTCACAGAGCCCAAGTGTCAATATATGACACACATTTAGAGAAAATTCCCCTCTCCCCACTTCTCTCCAGACCTAGCAATTTACCTTGCAATCTAAAGACCAACATTATTTTACAAATGATATTTTTGATGAACAGTGACCATAATGAGATTTCTATGTTATATTTCAGAGCAGAGACTATGAGTCTGAGGTTAAAAAAAAAAAATGAGGAAACATTGTGTGTGGGGGGACAGATCTGCAAACCACTCTCTGTGTCTTAGCACACATTAAACCCTAATGTGGAAGTCTCAGAAACTACTGAAGTACTGACACCTTTCTGAGGTGTGGCTAGTCTCCAACAATACATAACCTGTGGGGGCTCCTTCCAGAGTTTGGGAATAAGCACTGTGTATGCTCTTATTTTATAGACATGGGAAGATAGGGCCTGCGATCATTGTTGTACACATTATATAAACTCACGGAAATTTCATTCGTCTGTAAATAGGGTTAAGATCTTAGTTGAGACATCGTGATGTTTCTACCAGGCTATTCACAGGAACTTCTCCCAAAGGCAGGAAGCCGCATACAAGCTGGCTCCATGCTTTATGGAGCTGTTAGTCCTTCAAAGTCTAATGGATTTTCACAATGCCTGAATTAGGCATCTTCCTCAACATCACATATTTAGTTCATTATGGAAGAAAAAGAGAATTTTGGGGCACCTGGGTGGCTCAGTCAGTTAAGCGTTTGCCTTCGGCTCAGGTCATGATCTCTGGGTCCTGGGATCGCACCCCGCATCGGGCTCCCTGCTCCCTCCCGGCTCATTTGAACCATGAATTCTTTTACTTTCCCCTTATTGCAAAGTGGGGAGCCTGCTTCTCCTTCTGCTCCTCCTTCCCATTCATGCTCTCTTTCTCAAATAAGTAAAATCTTAAAAAAAAAAAGAAATATAGACTTTTATAGAAATGAATCTTAGAATTATAGTCCACAACTCTAGGACATTTATTTTACAAATATTTTTTATAAAGGCTTTTTTTTTTTTCTCTGTGAATGGTTTCTTCCTTAACAAAAAGTAGTAAAACAAATATTAAATCATGACTCATCTTATGAGGTTATCTCCAATTATGATATTTTTTACTCTATGAGGAATGTTCTGATCCCTTGTGTAGAATGCTGTACTTGTAGGTGTCAATAATATCATCATGTGTATCTAGATCTGTTTATTTATAGCCCTCCCTCTACTCTAAGAGGAATGACAAAAACTTTATGGGAAGAGAACCACTCCCATATTTACATACCAACTACATTTTATAGGGGTTTGCACTTAGTGGATTTTTGTTTGAAAGTTATAGGCTAGGGGCGCCTGGGTGGCTCAGTTGGTGAAGCATCTGCCTTCGGCTCAGGTCATGATCCCAGGGTCCTGGGATCGAGCCCCGCATCAGGCTCGCTGCTCCGCAAGAAGCCTGCTTCTCCCTCTGCCTTTGCCTGTCGCTCCCCCTGCTTGTGTGCTCTTTCTCTCTCATGCTCGCTCTCATGCTCTCTCTCTCTCTCTCTCTCTCTCTCTCTCTCTCTCAAATAAATAAATAAAATCTTTAAAAAAAAAAAGAAAGAAAGTTATAGGCTGTTTGGAAGAAAAAAAAAAAGAATAAGAAGAATTCTTTTACTTTCCCCTTATTGCAAAAGTTTGTTGCATGTAGTGTGGTAATATGAGGAGAACTCAGGTTCTGAAGTACTGTTAGATACAGTTTGTTCATTTGGAACAGCACCTGCCTCTAAAATAAGGGCCATTACTACTTCAAGTGGTAAATGCCATCTTAATAATAATTTTACCTCTATTTGTTGTAGATTAAAATAATTCTGCATACAACTTTTGAAATAATCTAAGGTTGTATTTGATTAAAAAAAAAAGGGCTTAAAAGCATCAGGAAGACCCAGCTGCCCTCCTTAAAAGAAAACCCCTTTAATACAGTGTTACTTCCATTAGGAAACAAAGACATCTTCAAAACTAAGTTTACTTTTTTAAAGAATATATTTTTAAAAATACATATTTTGATAGATAATGAGTCTCATGAGACCAGGGACTCTGTTACTCATCAGGGTTCACCCCAGTGACCAAGAAACACTTTCACCAAGAGTATACATCAGGTAAAGAAATTCTATCTCAGTGGCTTGTCTCTGAAAATGGAGTGATACTGTCCACACAATCAGATGAGGAGAGAGAGGGGTCCAAGTTAACGTGTCTATGTCGCTGGGGCAACTAGTTCTATTACATTCATCCCTTCTGAAAATGTGAACCAGATGGTTTCTGACCATGTCTGACCAGGGGGCTGCATTCAGGAGAAAACCTTGCCTTTGTTTGTATCTGCTGTTAGCAGGGGCTTCATTATCTTTAACTCCCCCAAGAGCATTCTAAGTGGCATTCGGAGAAAAAAAAAAAACTGATTAGAAATTTGGAGGCAGGGAATCTGCCAATCTTCTGTATTTCTGACAACTACAAAGATCAGATGCTCAATACCACCAAGTAGAGGCAACCGTGTCAAGGATAGAACTTGTAATACAAAATAGTTTATTTATCGAGCTCCAACATTTAGATATAAGCTGTCACTGCTTCATGGCAAGATGTCTTCCCTTCCTTCCCACCTTGCTCAAAGGAGCTGTCAGGTCAGGAAAGGGGAAAAATAAAACAAATGTTTTTTTCTCTTTCGATTTCCCAGCGGGGAAGCCCTGTTGAAATGCCAGGCATGCCCTGCTCCTTTCAGCATCAACAGATGGCAGAAGGCTGCATTCCTTGTGTTTGTTTCCCATTCAGCAAATTGCAGGTCACATCTGGTCTAGCCTCTGCTTGGTCTGAGCAGATGGGGAGTTCACATTCTTAAAGGTGGCTGGCTTAAAAAAAAAAAAATAAGGAAAAAAATGTGAAAGAGAATAGAAATAAAAGAGAAACACAGAGAAGTCTTTAAAATGGTGACAAGGAAATCTGAACAGCTGGTATGATTTCGGTATCAGCAAACCATTTAGCCAGAACCCAGCCAACAATAAGTGGGACAGAATCACACTTAGAGACAGTGAAGCAATCCAGGACAGCAAAGCATAAGCTTCCAGACGTAGCAAAGAAGATACACACACAATTCCATTTACCCTCCACAGATTCTATGGTTTACACGTTTTTCTACCCTGATTTTTACAAGTGAGCTTCAAGAAAACCATTTATGCTTTACAGTTTTAAAATACACTTCTACTATTTGTTATAAATCACTCTAACTCTTCTTGGAAGATTGCTAAAATTGGCCAACATTCTGCTAAATGACCATCAGGCAAAACAGTTGACCAGAGGAATCATGGTTATGTGCTTCAGGGCAGGAAGAATGTTCCTGAGCTACCTTTGCAATATTAAGAAACAGTTCTCAAATTTGGACGTTCAGGATAATCATCAGTTGTGGTTATTATATATATATATATAATATATATTAATAAACTTCAGCCTCAGCTATTCTGATTCAGTGGGTCTAAAACAATGTTCTTAAAATATATTTTGCATAAAAATTACCTTGTTTGTTTGTTAAGCATATAGGTTCAGGACCTCACCTGCATCTATGATTCAGATGCAGTAGTTCTGGAGAAACATTTTATAATGTACATTTTTTTTTTTTTTATAAAGATTATTTATTTATTTATTTGAGACAGAGAGTACGAGAGAGAGAGAGAGCACATGAGAGGGGGGAGGGTCAGAGGGAGAAGCAGGTTCCTTGCTGAGCAGGGAGCCCGATGTGGGACTCGATCCAGGGACTCCAGGATCATGACCTGAGCCGAAGGCAGTCGCTTAACCAACTGAGCCACCCAGGCGCCCTATAATGTACATTTTTAATAAATATTCCAAATGGTTCTCATGCCAACACAGTTTGAAGAACACTGGTTTAGAGTAAGGCTTGGAGGGCTTTCTATTTAAAAAGCCACACAGGCAGTTCAGGTGTTAAGAGAGATTTGTAATATCTTACTTGTAGTTTAATGTTTGACAATCGTGTCTAGGATGTACAGCATCAAACCTACTATAAATATTTTGCCACTGAAATCTCAGTTTTTAACCCTGGTCATCCTCAGACACCTTGAACACTGCCAAAGTAGGAATAAGGAGCAGATTACGTGTAGTAAATAAGCTGCTTTTGTGTACAAAGAAGAGAAGAATGTCTATTTGTGTTCATATCTGCTTGTATGGTCACTTGTGTTACAACTCTTGTTTTCAAAATGTGAATTTGTTCCAATATGTTTGATACATTAGAGAACAATTTGAGCATAACGTGAATTTCATGTTTGCTTATGCATGAATTTCTCTGCAAGAAACACTAAGACAACGTAGAAAACTGTATCCAGCTGAACGGAGGTAAGCAGAAATAAAATGGACAGGCTCGTGCACACATGAGCACACACACATACACACACACACACATGCACCTCCACTACCAGCTACAATGGTTCACCTCTTGTGTCATGAGCCACACTCATTCACATCTGGTGTTACAGTCTGCAATCTGATTTGGGGTTCCCCACCCTCTACTGCACCCCCAAATTCATGCAATACAACCCTTCAGACAAACCCCCACACCCTCCTACCTTCTTACTTTTCTCTCAGAGTATCCTTTTTCTCTTCTCACTGATATTTTTCTCTCTCTTTTCTCTCGATTTCTCTCTCTCTGTTTTCCTTTCCTCTGGACACAGGGTAGTAAGGACAGGAGTCAAGCGGGTGGGCCAGGAGAGAGTGGGTGCTCATTTCCAGTAGGAACTGCTAGGTCTTCCCTGAGATACAGAGTAACTTACTGTAGTATGTAGGCATTTCTTAGCCACTTAACAGGAGTCAGATTGTGCTGCATTTTTCCTTGCTTTCTAACACTTTTATGTATTGCTGTCAAACCTTTTGAATGTTGTACACTCAATCCTATAGTTAAATTAACCCCCACGTATTTTAGTTTTTAGTTTTTAATTTTTTTGAGTATAATTTACACACAACCATGTATTATTTTGGGGGCACCTGGGTGGCTTAGTGGGTTAAGCATCCAACCCTTGGTTTCGGTTCAGGTCAGACAAAACTCCACCTATTTGAAAGCAAACTATTTACATAAATTATATCTAATTCCGCACTAGATATTTTTCTCCTCTCTTCCATTTATTTCTTTATTAAATCACTTATTTATATTAGTGTGTCTGTGGGTTTCTAGCACTTGCTGGCTTTCTGGTACTACAAGATGTTCCAGGATCATCTTGTGTATTTCGTCCCTAGTCCTACAATTAGTCATTTCTCCAAGGAACCTGAGTTCCTTCCATTGGAGAATGGTATTAAAAACCAAGATCTGGGTGTTAGGTATGCTTGTTGCTACTAGGCTGTTCATGACTGCAGGCCCTGTCAGCTGAGAACAAGAAAAATTATGTGTGTGTATTAACCTGCATATGTGCACATATCTGAAAATATGCCTATATGTAAACATCTGAATCTATATTAAGTGAAACATGAGTTCATACTGCTATCACCAACGGTAATCTATCGTCACATGGATCATTCTAGCTTCGCTCACTTGCTTATCTGTAACCTCCCAGTACATCAGTGAGAAATCCGGCTCCCATAATCTGCTATTCCTTTACTTAATTGTTCATTTCCAGTATACATGAATAGCAGTATCAGAATTGTTTACTTAAGGGGAGCCTGGGTGGCTCAGTCATTAAGCGTCTGCCTTCCGCTCGGGTCATGATCCCAGGGTCCTGGGATCGAGCCCCACATCGGGCTCCCTGCTCAGCGGGAAGCCTGCTTCTCCCTCTCCCACTCCTCCTGCCTGTGTTGCATCTCTCACTGTGTCTCTCTCTGTCAAATAAATAAATAAAATCTTAAAAAAAAAGAATTGTTTACTTATGTACTCATGGGAAATATTTTTTTATCGACCAGAGTACAGTCCTTACGATGGTCTATTTTACCTTGACTCTTACAAACTTGACTTATTTCCAGTTACTTAGGTCAGCAATTTCAGTGAAAGTGTTTTTTGGTTTTTGTTTTGTTTTGTTTTGTTTTTTTTAATGAGAGAGAGAGAGAGCACATAAGAGGGGGAAGGGTCAGAGGGAGAAGCAGACTCCCTGCTGAGCAGGGAGCCCGATGTGGGACTGGATCCTGGGACTCCAGAATCATGACCCGAGCCGAAGGCAGTCGCTCAACCAACTGAGCCACCCAGGCACCCCAGTGAAAGTGTTTTATACGTTTGTAATGCAGTTAGATTGTTTGATCATGATACATATTCTATTTTGGTACCCCAAACCTCCTAAATGATTTTTTTTATTTATATAAATTAAAGTTCACTCTATGTGCTGGCATGTTCTATGGGTTTTGACAAATGAACATTGTCATGATGTATGTAATTATGTTATCATACTTACTCTCACTACTCTGACAAATCCCCTGTGCTTCACATTTCAACACCCCTGCTCCCTGAAACTCTAGGAACCACTGATTTTTTTCCATATTTATTTCCATATTTATTTCCATATTTTGATTATTAATAAATCTGCTATAAACATTCACAAGCAGGTTTCTGTATGGAGACGTATTTCCAAATCGAGAGTGCAATTTCTGAATCGTATGGGAAGATTATATTTACCTTTGTGACATACTATGACACAGTCTTCCAAAGTGAAGGTATAACGACACATTTTTTATAAGCAGTGAATGAGAGTTCCTGTTGTTCTTCATCTTTGCCCAGAATTGGTATTGTCAGTATTTTGGATTCTGATCATTTTAATAGATGTGTGATGGTATCTCATTGCTGTTTAAATTTGTTATTCTATAATGAAAAATCATGTTGAGTATCTTTTCACATGCTTATTTGTCATGCAAATATCTTCCTTGGTGAAGTGTCTGTTCAGATCATTTGCTCATTTTCAAATAGAATTGTTTTTTTCTTACTGATGACTTTTAGAATTTGTTTGTATATTTTGGATACAAGAACCTTACCAAGTATGTGTTTTGCAGCATTTTTCCTGTCTCTGGCTTCCCCCCACACCATTTTTTAAATGGCCTTTCACATAATTACTATTTTATTTTAATAAAGCCCAATGTGGCAATATTTATTTCATGGATTGTGCTTTTGATGTTGTATCTAAAAACTCATTGCTGAAAAATAATAAATAAACAAACAAACAAACAAAAATAAAACTCATTGCCCAACTTATGATTACCAAAATTTCCTCTTACATTATCCTCTAGAAGTGTTAGAGTTTGCATTTTACAATTATGTCTATAATCAATTTTGAGTTAATTTTTGTGAAAAAGGTGAAAACCCCGTGTCGAAGTTCATTCTTTTGCATTCAACATTCAATCGTTCCAACATTGTGTGTTAAAAAAAAAAAAAAACTATTCTTTCTGTATGGAATTGACTTGCCCTTTTAAAATAAATTAGTGCACTATATCTGTGTAGATCTATTGCCGTTTTTTTCCACAGCTGTATTTCTGTGTTCTGCACCCATACCACACTGTCTTGATCACTGTAGCTTTTTAGTAAGCCTTGAAATTGGGTGATATCAGTGCAACTCTGTTCTCCTTTTTCGGTGCCATTTTTTTATTCTGATTCTTAGCCTATTCGTACAAACCTTACAATCAGTTTGTCTACATCCACAAAAGAGCTTTCTGGGATTTTGATAAGGATTGAATTGAATCTGTAGATCAAGTTGGAAAGAGTTAACATCTTAACAATATTGACTTTGGATACAAAATATCCACATATAAACTATAAACTGTTAGATTTATAACCTAGGAATTCACCTTTTTTATTCAAATATTGTTTTCAAAATTTAAATTCCAATTGTTTATTGCTGATGTATAGAAAGTCAATTAACTTTTATGTATTAAATTTGTACCTTGCCACCTTGATATATTTGCTTATAAGTTCCAGAAGTTTTCCTATTGATTCTTAGGGATTTTCCATGTACTATAATGTACTCAGGGAACTAAGAACGTTTTATGTCCTCCTTCCCAATCTGTATACCTTTTATTTTATTTTATTTTACTTTATTTGTCTTGTTTTGTTTTGTTTTGTTTTGTTTCACCAGCTAGAACTTCTAGTATTATGTTGAATAGGAGTGTAAAGATAATATTTTTGCTTTCTCTCAACTTTAGTAGTAAAGCATCTAGGCTGTTATCAGTAGGTATGATGTTAGCCATAGGTATTTTTTGCAGACATTCATGATCCAGTTTAAGAAGTTCTCTTCTATTCCTTTTTTTGTTGAGAGATTTTTATCATGAAGGGGTATTGGAGTTTTGCAAGTGCTCTTGCTGTATATGATTTATGATTTTCCTTTAGACTAGTAAGGTGTTAGATTTTATTGATTTTCAAATGTTGAACCAAACTGGCAAACATGGAATAAATCCACTTGTTCACAATGTATAATTTTTCTATACATTATTAGACTTGATTTTTGTGCCTATGTTAATGGTCTGTGTGTTTTTTTCTTTCTTATTATGCCTTTATTTCACTTTAATATTGGAGTAATGTTAGCCTCACTGGATGTGTTAGGAAGTGTTCTCTCTGCTTTTATTTTCTGGAAGAGATTGTGGAGAATTGTTATCATTTCTTTATTAAATATCTACCTCCTTTGTAAGTTTAGGTAGTTTATGTCTTAAAAGAATTTGGACTAGCGGCATCTGGGTGGCTCAGCCGTTAAGTGCCTGCCTTCGGCTCAGGTCATAATCCCAGGGTCCTGCGATTGAGTCCCACATCAGGCTCCCTGCTCAGTGGGGGCCTGCTTCTCCCTCTCCTGCTCCCCCTGCTTGTGCTCTCTAGCTCTCTCTCTCTGACAAATAAATAAATAAAATCTTTAAAAAAAATACCTTAAAAAAAACTAACAACAAAAAAAAGAATTTGGACTATTTCAAATTGGTGGACATAGAATTATTCATAGTATTCCTTTATTAACTTTCTAATGTCCAAGGTATCAATAGCAATGATGCCTATTTCATTTCTGATATTGATAATTTGTGTCTATTCTTTTTATCTTGGTCAGCCTGGTTTGAAGTTTATAAATTTTACCAATCTTTTTAAGATACCAAATTTTGTTTTTGTTGATTTTCTCTATTGTGTTCTTATTTTTAATTTCATGGGTTCTGCTCTATTTTTTTTTTTAAAGTAATTCTTCCCTTCTCCTTTCCTTAGGCTTAAATTACTCTCCTCTCTCTAGTTTCTTATGGTGAAAACTTAGGTTATTGATATTAGACCTTTCTGCCTTTAGATTTTTTTAAGGTTTATTTTCTGGTCCAAAATGTGGTCTATCTTGGTGAATGTTCCATGTGAACAAGAGAAAAAAATATATATATTCTGCTCTTGCTGGCAGAGTAGCATGTAAATGTCAATTAGATCAAGTTGATTGATAGTGATGTTTAGGCCAACTATTATTTTTTTGATCTATCAAAAACACTGAAATCTTCAACTGTAATTATGAAACTTGTCTATTTTTCTCTGTAGTTATACCAGATTTTTTCCTCCTATATTCAACATTCTGACATTAGTTGAATACACATTTAAAGTAGTTATGTCTTTTTGTAGATTAGACCCACTTATCATTATGTAAAGATCCTCATTTCCCCTTATAATTTTCCTTGTTCTGAAGTCAGTTTTGTCTGAAATTAATATAACCACTCTAGCTTAATTTTGATTGGTGTTATTATGGTATATCTTTCTTGATGTTTTTATTTTAACTTATTAGAATCTTTACAGATAAAGTGGGTTTCAATAGACAGGTCTTGTGTTGGTTATTATTAGTGTTGTTGTTTATCAATTAATAATATTAACTATTGGTGATTTAGGTTTATTGATTATTATGTGAATCAGTAATTTATTATTAATATTATTTTATTCACTCTGAAAAATCTCTGTTGTTTAATTTTTGTATTCTGACAATTCATATTTAAAGTGATTGTTTATGGAGGTGGATTAATATTGACCATGAACGTGTCTTTTATTTGTTGCATTTATTCCCCTCCTCCCTTTTCCTGAATTCTTTAAAGAAGTATGCTATATGATTCTATATTATTTCCTCTCTTATCATATTAATTGAACTTTAAAAAAGTGGTACTTTCCTTAGAACATCCAATATACATTTTTAACTAATCTAAGTTCCTCATGCAGTAACACCATAGCCCTTCACATGTAGCACAAAGCCTTATAACAGAGCATTCTGAATTCTCTCCTCTCTGTTATGAGATTGCTGTAATTCATTTAATTGATCCTTATGCTAAAAGTGTAACTTAAACTTAAGTGGATGGTTCTACTACTAAATTGTAAGATGCTTTTCTTTCTTTTTTCAAATCAACTTTATACATGTGATAGAATTTTGAGAGGAAGAATGTAAATAGGGCAGCCAGGTAGGTAATAAATGATAGATGATAGTATAAACCCCAGGGCTCTAAAGTTTCTTTCTTCCTTGCAGGTCCTACTTGTTCTCCTTTAAAATCAGTAGCCTTCAGTTGCCTTTCAGTACAATGGGAGTAATAATAGTACTTAGTATTTTGTAAGTATAAAATATTCTCATATAGTGCTTGATGGTCTAGTGCCAAACACAAAATAAACATTATGATTATCACTATATTTTTAAAGATTTTGTTTATTTATTCGAGATAGAGAGCAAGAGAGAGCACAAGCTGTGGGGAAGAGCAGAGGGAGACTGAGAAGCAGACTCCCTGCTCTGCAGGGAGCCTGACCCAGGGCTCCATCCCAGGACCCTGAGATCATGACCTGAGCTGAAGGCAGATGCTTAACCGACTGAGCCAACTAGGCGTCCCTAATTATTACTATTTTATTATGACTCATCATAACTGTGTAATTAGAGACATTTTCTCTGCCATGTAGTTCCTTTCTTCAAGCTGACCTTGGGTTATATTTTCTCCATTGTTCCTAAAGATGCTCGAACTCTCCTTCTTCCTCATCTTTGTTCCTCCTTCTTTCCAGGATGTTCCAGGACTCGACATCCTTTAAACTATCTAACGGAGGTACTTATCTTCTGGACCACAAGTTTACCATTTACCAAATAGGAATGAATCACTCCATGCCTGGCTTCCTCATGAGTAAACAGGGAAAATTATATAACTTATCTCAGAAAATTGTTGTGAAAAGTAAAGAGAAAGTTCATATATGATGTGCTTAGTACAATATTTGGCACATACTAAGTGCTCAATAAAAGTTAACTATTATTATATTTTGTGACTTGGCATTTTAATTTCGGTGTGTGTATTTACACATGTGTGTATCTGTGCATTTGTGTTCCTATTTTCATTAGTGTTTCACATTGCATGAGATTTTTAGGGGCACCTGGGTGGCTTGGTAGGTTGAGTGTTGGTCTCTTGATGGGCTCAGGTCATGATCTCAGGGTCATGGGATTGAGCCCTGGGTCAGGCTGTGTGTTCAGTCTAGAGTCTCTTGTCCCTCTCCCTCTGCTCTTACCTGCTGTGCCCCCTACCTCCTCTCTCTCTAACAAAGATAGATAGATAGATGACAGATAGATAGATAGATAGATAGATAGATAGATAGATAGATAGATAGATAGGTGATAGATAGATAGATCTTACATTGCATCAAATTTTTAGTATTATTTTACCCATACTCTTCATTCCAGTCTTACGAGGATATTACAAGCTGATATTATTTTAGGCTGGTTTTTCCCAAAGCAAAACTTGAGACAACGATTTAAGAGCAAGTAATTTATTTGGGAGTTGATCTTAAAAAGCACTTCTAGAGGATGGATATGTGAGATAAGGAAGGAAAGAAAACCAATACAGGCTACATAAAAGAACAGGCTACCCTGACGGACTATCCTCTTGTGGAGCTCTGGGAGACAACATACAACACACCTTAGAGATGTCTCATCATGAATGCAAGGAAATTATGGTATTTATTACCCAATTTCAATTCATTACTGTCTGAGGGCTGTTCCCTGGAACACTAATTCCACATGATGCACATGTCAAGAAAGAGCCCTCAAAATGAAAACAAAAAAAGCCACAGATACTAGCCATAAGATGCAACTGCACATTCTAGAATGGAGTTTTGACTGGTTATGAGAGGCACCAATAGCATCTGATACAGTAACAGTCTTTGATGCTATGCATCAAAGTGCATACTATTTTTTCCAAATGGAATATCCTGCTTATTTATTATTTAATAGTTAAATATAAAATTATCCTTCTTAAGAGATACCTTTTGTGGAAGTCTTCATGATAGCAGGTGTCCTAATTCTTCACGATAATACACAATGTGGGTGTTCTAATTTGCTGTGCTTTCTTCTAGAACACTATTTAAATTACTGGATTTTAATGATCAATTGACTTTTCCATTACCAAAATTGATTCTAAGCTCCTTAGAAGCAGAGACTCCATTTTGTATGCCCAGAACATACATGGTATTTGGCACATAGTTTCTTCTCAACAACTATTAGTTAAAGAGATGTTTATTTTTAACTGCCAAATCTTAAAAACATTTGAACACAATCAGGGTTGATGAAAATTATATTTACTGAATGCTTATTAAAAATATATATCTGAGGGCGCCTGGGTGGCTCAGTTGGTTAAGCGACTGCCTTCGGCTCAGGTCATGATCCTGGAGTCCCGGGATCAAGTCCCGCATCGGGCTCCCTGCTCAGCGGGGGGTCTGCTTCTCTCTCTGCCCTCTTCCCTCTCGTGCTCTCTGTCTCTCATTCTCTCTCTCTCAAATAAATAAAAATATATATATATTAAATATATATATATATATATATATATATCTGAGGTCACAGTGTTTACCTTTGTTCACAAATCAGCATATATGCACTGCAATAAAATGCAGTTCTGTCTTGTGATCATTTTCAACAATCATAAAATGACTCTTAATGAAAAAAAAGGTAACTTTCTAAGCAATAAAGCAGGAATAATTCTGTTTTTCTTTTTTCTTATGTCATTCTCTGTTATTCCTTATTCCAAGAGTACACTCCCCTTTGTGTCACTTTATTCTATTATACCATTAATAACACTTGCAAAGGTTGAGATTAGTTCATACTAAGTATATTAAAGTTATTCAAGCAGAGTCTTTGTTATGCACAGGAGTGAAAAGCAGCATGGGAACTCCAACCCAGCCATCATCTTAGCTTCTATTCTGAGTATAGGAGTTCTTTACATCCCATCAATGGAAATAATGTATTAAAAGATGCAATTCCTGAAACCTACAGCTTACTACTTTTCCACATACACCACTGCAAAATAAAATAAGTCAATCTTCTATAAGGAAGAAAAAAAGGAAGATGTAGCTATAGATAATGCACATTTTTTTGCCTGTTTAATGATAAACATCTTCAGAGAATTACCAAACTACCATAGGGAACCCAGGTGAAAACAATAAACTTGATAGATGATAGATAGATAGAGAGAGAGAGAGAGAGAGAGAGAGAGAGAGATGGTAGATAGATACTAGTTTAGTTTATTGAGTTGGAATGCGATACTATCTTTGCCCTTTCCATTAATTGTATTAAAAAAACAGTGTTTTCGGGAGTCTTGAATGGCTGTTAAATAAGCAAGTCAAATTTATGAGAAGAAAAATTGTAGTAACTATGGCCATCAATAGATATAATTAAATCAAATTTTATTTTCACAATTTCTCATTAATGTACAATCAGAATTCTCTTGGGAAGAATTGTGGGAATGGAATTTCAAAGATATCGAGGAGGGGCTGCAAAATCTTGATGTGAAATGAATTTAGATATTTTCTTCATATTTTGAGGTTATATTTTACCCATAGTCAGGATTATTCAATCCTGTTGATTTTGTTTTCTCACTAGATATTTTTAAATGTCTCGCAGAGCTTAAATTTATTTATTTTTATTTTTTATATTTTATTTATATATTTGACAGAGAGAGAGAGAGAGAGAAAGTGAGGGAAAACAAGCAAAGGTAGTGGGAGAGGGAGAAGCAGGCCTTCCACTGCCGGGAGCCCAGGCAGATGTGGGGCTCAATCCCAGGACCCTGGGATCATGACTTGAGCCAAAGGCAGAGGCTTAACGACTGAGACACCCAGGTGCCCCCAGAGCTTAAATTTAATACCATGCATTGACATTAGTTGTCATGTACATTGTTACAAAATCCTTTAAAAATAGTGAATAAATCAAATAGAACATTAATTACATGTTTAATTATATACATTCTGTTTCAAAATTAAAAATGATATATTGCTTCTTTTTAGAGAAAAAGCAAAAAGAGATTTTCTTGTAAATCTTTAGCTCCCATTTCTTACCTCTTATATTCTCTAAAATTCAGACTTCTAAAAGTATAACTATGAATTCTACTAAAAATTAAGTGTTATGCAAGTATATGTTAAATTCTGTCCAATATTTTTGTTTGGTGGGAGATTAGTGGATTTACTTATAATGATCAACTTGCTAATATATAAAAACGCATTGTGTGAATTCATTCAAGATTGGGTAGATGATCTACAAAGATGGCCACCAATATTCTTTCCACCTTTGTGTCTTTATACATCTTCTTCGATCAAAAGGTGAAAAGGTGGGGCTATTTCTGCTCCAGTTGAACCTGGGCTGGACTTATGATTTGCTTTGACCATCAGAATACGGTAAAAATGATAAAGTGTGCGTTCCAGAAACTAGGTCCTTAGAGACCTGGTAATTTCTTTGCTTTCTGGATCCCAAATAGTACCCTGTAATGAAGCTTGTCTAGATCTTTGGAGGCTGAGAAGCCATATGGAAGACAACCAAGAGGCCCCCGCCAAAAGCCACCATCAATGCCAGGCATGCAAATGAGGCCATCTTGAGATTGCCAGTACCAGCTGCTCCCATCTGCAACTTCACAAGTGAACACAGGAGAGACCATATGAAGAATTGCCAGCTGAGACCAGTTAACTGACAGAGTCATGAAAAACCATAAATTGTTTTTGCTTTAAGCCACTTTATTTTGTGGTAACCTGTTTTGAAACAACACATAACTAATAAAAAGATGAAGGGAAAAACAAAGTACTTATAATCTAAAACTAACTCATTCCACTTGATAGGAAACATCACAGATTTTAGAAAATTATTTTCTGTCACTTGGTTTCCTATTTACATCTTTCTATAATTAAGTTCTAAACACTTTTTTTTTTGCAAAGTAAAGCATAGCTGTGAAAGTAAATGGTAAGATCAATGTATATCAAAGATTTTGAAAACATACAGCAATATAGGATAGATACAAAACCAAATATGTTGGTAAAGCCTACAGCAAATTTTCTTCCCTGTGCTATTTAGAACAAAAACCTGTTTAGCACTGATCTCAGGGCTAAACAGTGGATTGAAAACCCCCTAGTTATGAAGTCACTTCTGGGAATACATTTCTATTTGAGAAATTAATATAGGGAGAGGAGATGTGCCATATAATAAATCTTGTAGGAGTTATTACATCATTGAAGTAGTCTATCAAATACCAAAATAAAGTAAATTTTACAGTAAAATTTTGTCTATGTTGATGTGTCACAGTAAGACATGATTCATGGTATTTATTTGTCAAGATGAACACTTTGACTAAAAGTATCCTATTATACCTTCAAACCATCATATTTTCCATATATTCATAATAAATGGACACTCACATTGGTTTCTAATTTAAAATGTAAACCAAAGCTTTCAGAACTTGTTCTGGTCTTTAGACAAGTACCACCTGTCCTTCTCAGATCTGGATGCTCATCAGAGCCTTCTGTAGCAGAATAAATCCCACAAAGTATTCAGATATGCTGTTAGGGGCTGTAAACCACTGCTTTATATAAAAGGTATTGCTTCACTGCTAAAATCTTTGCTGGCGGGTTCTGAGTTAAACCATGAAGTCTCCTCTTTATATTTTGATCTTCACATGCTACACTGAGGCTTTCACATCATGCAATGACTCCTTCCTCCTCTGGAATAGCATCTCAGAGTGGATACATTTGGAGCAAATGTGTCAGATTCATCTGGGCTGGTTGTAAACATTTAAATTCTTAAGCCACTTCCACAACCTACTAAATCAAAATGTTTAGCGAGAGCCTGGGTATCTGTATTTTAAACAAGTCCAGCTGCTTGCCATTCTCTTTCTCTCTCTCTTTAATGATACCATCAGCAATACTTTCTGTCTGAGCCATGCATTTTATCAGAGCTAATCTGCATATCACATTCAAGCTTGGATATTACTGAAGGATGGATGCTTTTTTTCAAAGATTTTTAAGTGAGTTACCCTTCTCATGTTGCATTTTCATACTCATGATGAGAGAGGCTTGAGTTTAAGGGCTGCTTTTAGCTTTCCCTTCTACTTTCATATTGTAGCATGCAGACCCCTACTACAGAACCCACTCACACGTCAGTGAGGAAGAAATCCTCCACTGATGACTTCTAACTGTGCAGACGGACAATAACTCGTATTAGAGATAAACACTTACAATGTGTAAAACTGCACTCAGTGTATTCTGAAATATGCCATGTTGTATATCCACTCCTTTTGTGGACTAGTGCCTATTGCAGAAACAATGATGCAGCTGGTTTGATTAAGCTGACAGCACTGAGATATGCGAGAATATACGATGTGATGATTTTTTCTGGACTTCATCAGCCAAACATGAAGATAAATTATACTGCACGAGCAGCTTTCCAGCTAACGAGTGTTTAAATTGTTAGTGTGAAGTTGAAACTTAATAATGCCAACATAGGAGACAGGTTTTATTATTTGGTGATAGAGTTTGTGCGGATAAATTCTAATCATTTTATTTAAACTTTCCAACTTCATACTATGCATGAAATAGAATGAAATTGAAAAAAAATATACAGCAATAAGAGGATGTGAAAATAAAAGGGACTTTTAAAACCAAAAGAGTACAATGGTCAGCTTTTCTATGAGAAGAAAAATATATCTGCTTTTTAAATGTAATCATGGAGTTGGAAAATAATTCATATACCATCTTGCTCTATCCCCAACTTCTGGGAGGGAGAAGAGAAATTGAGAAGACTCTGACTGCCATTATTTTTCTGTGGGATTTTAGGCAAATAATGTATCTCTCTGGCCTGCAGATTCCTTTATGTTAATTTTGATCACTAAATGAGATGAGTTGAGAGCCCTCAATTTTGGAGAATTTTTTTGATAATCTGCAGATATTTAGTGTGTATAGGTGTGTGTATTAATAAGCTACTTATAAAAATAACTGAATTCTATCTTCACAGCATTTAAGATAGAAAAATATCCTATACCAGCTCAATAAACTAGTATTTTTATTGAGAGCTTTCTATTTGCCAAACACCATGCTAAACTCTTAATATGTGTTTTCTATTTTTAACATTCACTGCAATATTAAGTTGTAGTATTATTATTTTTCCCTTTTAACATAATGAAGCCAAGGCTTAAAGAGTATAACTTAGCCAAGATCTCACAATTAATTGGTAATAGTTGGAGCTTAGATACCCCAGGGATTGTGACTATAGATGCTGTGGTCTTAATGATTGTGCCATGATGAAAAAAAAAAAAATGCACCTTATTATGTGTGTGGTGAATTCCAGTGTCAGAAAAATAAAGTTGTCTGTAAATTCTCTAGTAAATGCTTGTTGGAACAGATTCCAAATCACAGTGATTTCCCCCTCTTTGCTATGTGCTCTTATTCAAAAGTTATTGTCTGGCAGGCATGTCCTGAAAAAGAAAGTAATGAGAGGGAATTAGCTGTACCAGATATGTAAACATTTTGCAAAGCCTCTAAAATTAAAATAGTGTAGAACCATGTGAATAGACAGAGCAATGCAATGGAATAAAGAACTAAGAAAGAGACACAAGAACACTTGAAAATTTCGTATAGGATAAGATTGGCCTTTCAAATACTGCAAAATAGAGGAACTTTTCAAAAAAATGGTATTGGGACAACTGGATAGACATTCAGGCAAAGAAAAAAATTGGATCCACAACACACACCATGCAACAGAATAAATCCCAACAATTTCAGGGATCTAAATGTAAAAGTAAAATCATACAAGCATGCAAAGTAAGCAGAAGAAAATTTGTTACCTGCTATTATTGTCAGCTTTTCCAAATTGGTCTGAGAAATCCAGAAAAAAAAAAAAAAGGATGGATAAATATGTATGTTTTGAATAAACTACTAGAAGGAAAAGCAAAAGACACTAACAAACTGTGAGAAAATATCTGTACTTGTATCTTAGAGGTAAAACTCATAAAATCGAGAAGATAAAGACTAGAAGTCCCTTAAAAAAATTGTACAAAATACTACACAGTTCCCAGAATTAAAAATATTCAAAGAACCCACAAGCATCTGAAAAGATGTTCCAATACAAATTAAATTTCTACAGAAATATAATTATTTACATTTCAGATTGGCAAAATTCAAAATCTTGTCAACACACTCTCTTTAGGCAGATGAAGGAAAAACTAGAACTCTTAAAATGCTCCTGAGAACGGAAAATGAAGCAGATCCTATAGAAATGAATTTGGAAATATTTAACAAATATTCGTGGCCTTTTATTATTCTTTCCAAGAATCCCACTTTTAGAATTTCATCATGAAAATATTATGCCAAAAATACCAACAACTTATATGCCAAGTTATTTATAAAAGCGATATATTTAAAACAACACAAACATCCATCTACAAGAGATTGGTTGAATATACTCCTGTCCATATACACACAATTAAATACTAACAAATCATTTTTAAAAAATTAATGAGGAAGATTTATAATTTTTCAAATTTGTGTTTAATAGTTCTCTCCTTCACTTTCCAATAAAACATATTTTAATTGTTGGGGCGCCTTGGTGGCTCAGTCTTTAAGCGTCTGCCTTTTGCTCAGACGTCATGATCCCAGGGTCCTGGGATGGAGCCCTGCATCGGGCTCCCTGCTCGGCGGAGAGCCTGCTTCTCCCTCTCCCACTCCCCCTGCTTGTGTTCCCTCTCTCACTGTCTCTCTCTCTGTCAAATAAATAAATAAAATCTTAAAAAAAAAACATTTTAATTGTTATCCCAGAAGAAAAAAGTAAACCTTATAATTTTCCAAATATATGCCTCCATCTTAGTTATAGATATATATTGTTTTTGCACTGGACAAGAAACTCCAGGGGGGAAATAAGTGAAATGACAAAGAAACCTACTTCTTAGATATTTACAAGTTAGGTGGTAAAACAACTATATTGCAATAAATCTTAAGATAAAATCAAATTTAAATTTAAATCACAATGGCTTTTGACATATAGATAATAATTTGCAAGCAAATTAAAATTGTTATTTTGTAGCTTTTCCCATTAACTGAATCAGTTTTGCCTATGTTCACAAATTCAGAATATTTCCAAAAGTTCTCTTCTATCTGTATTTAGTATCTATTATTTTACCTTTGTGTAAATAAGTGTGCAATTAGAGATATCATAATTACTCAGAATATGTAAATATAATTAAAATAGAGTCAAATTTAAGGATATATTAGAAATACTTAAAAACTATTCACAGAAAGAAATTAAAATAATTTTTATCGATAAAAATAACTTTTGTTTATTTTAAAGTTCACAGAAATAGGAAAAAGTCCAGGTTCATTAAACTATTATAGAATGATATCAACAAAATGGTTAAGTGAGGAATTCCAAAATTCATCCTTCCATAAAAGCAACTGAGATACTTGCAAAACCAGCAGAACCAATTTTTTTGAACTCTGGAAATTACCAAAAGCAGCATGGGAAGCACTTAGTCAACAAAATGACTGAAGCACACTAAAAACAGCAAGATTTTTATTGTTTTAATTTGACCTTATTCCCATCCTCCATACTTCAGCTCAGTGGTAGCCTTGATAACAACAGTTGTAGCTGTGACAATACCACAGTATTGGGACCAGTACAGAATAATTTCCTAGAAACACATACAGAACCTAAATAGACAAAAAGAGAAACAGAAAATCAGAATAGACCTATAACAAGTAAAAAGTTTGAGTCCATAATGAAAAAAACTTCCAATAACAAGAAAGTCCAGGGCCAAAAGTTTTCACTGGTGATATCTACCAAATGTTTAAAGAAAATTTATCTTAAGTCCTTCAAACTCTTCAAAATAGAAGAAGGATGCATGCTAACTCAATCTATGAGGCTAGCATTACCCTGACACCAACCAACAACATCACAAGAAAATAAAGTTACAGATCAATATCCCTTATATAGATACAATAATCCTCAGCAGAATACCAGCAAACCTCATTCAGCAACATATTAGAATGGATTATACACTATGACCAAGAGACATTTATATCAGAAATTCAAAATTGATTCAATATACAAAATTGATCAGTATAATATACCATGCTACTATAATAAAGAAAAAAAAAAGTGATCATCTCAAAGGATGCAGAAAAAGATTTTGAAAAAATCCAACACCCTTTCATGATAAATACATTCAACAAATTAGAAGAAAACTCTTACCTTGATAAAGGGCATCTATAAAAACCCACACTTCCCATCATACTTAATTCTGAAAGACTTAAAGCTTTTCACCTAAGATCAGGAATAGTACAAGAATGCCTGTTCTAGCTACTTCTATTTAACACTGTATTGGGAGTTCTATCCAGAAAATGAGGTGAGGAAAAACAAAACAAAACACATCCAAATTGAAATGGAAAAAGTAAAAATATACCTATTTGCAAATTGCATGAACTTATATATGGAAAATCCTAATAAATTCATACATTTAAAAATTTATTAAATCTAATAAATTCAGCAAAGTTGTAGGATGCAAAATCAACATATAAGAATCAGTCGTATTGCTATATGCTAAAAATGAAAAACTCAAAAATGAAATTAAGAAAAAAATTCCATTTATAATGGCTTCAAAAAGAATAAAATATTTAGGATTAAATTTAACCAGGGGCGTGCAAGAGTTGTACACCAAATATAACCAAACAGAGTTAACAGAAATTAGAGAAGTGATACATAAATGAAAAGACATTTGTGTTCATGAATTGGAAAACTTAGTATTGTTAAATGGAAATACATCCCATATTTATTAATGAGTGCAATCCCTATAAAATTCCAACTACCTTTTTTGCAGAAATCAACAATATGATTCTAAAAATTCCTGAAAAAGAAGAACAAAGCTGGGAGACTCACAGGTCACAAATTGAAAACTTACTACAAAGCTACAGGAATCAAAACAGTGTCGTATTAGCATAAGGAAAGAAAGATAGATCAATGGAATAGTTTGTAGTCCATTAATAAACCCATAAATCTACGTACAACTGATTTTTGGCCTGATTTTTCAAGGCCATTCAATAAGGTGAGAATAGTTATTTCAACATATGGTGCTAGGATGATTGGCTATCCAAATGCCAGAGCATGAAGTTGAATCCTTTTCTCACATCATATACAAAAAGTTAACTTAAACTTGAGCGACACCTAAATGCAAACTCTAAAACAATAAAACTCTTAGAAAAAAAAAATAGGTGTAATTTTTGTGACCTTGGATTAAATAATAGTTTTCTAAATATGACACCAAAAGCACAAAGAGCAAAAGACAAAATGGATTTATCAAAATTAAAGAGTTTATGCATCAGAAGGCACTACCAAGAAAGTAAAAAGACAACCCACAAAATGAGATGAAATATTTGCAAACTGTATATCTCATAAAATCCAGATTATGTAAAGGATTCTTAAATGCAATATTAGAAAGACAACTCAGTTTTTTTTTTTTTTTTTTTGCTTTTTAAGTGGTCAGAGGACATGAATAGATATGTTTCCGAAGGAGATACTCAAATTGGAACATGAAAACATTCTTAATATCATTAGTCATTAGGGAATGGAGATTAAAACCATAATGAAATATCATTTCATGCATACTAAGATGGCATAACATATAAATGGAAAACAACAATTGTTGGTGAGGATAGGGAGAAATTGGAGCCTTCATACATGGCTGGTGGAAAAGTAAAATGGTACACCCACTGTGGAAAATAGTTAAGGGGGGTTACAGTTATCATATAACCTAGCAATTCCATTTCTAGATATCCAGGAAAACCCAGGAGAATCAAAAACAAAACTTGTACAGGAATGTTCATAGCAGCATTATCCACAATAGCCCACAAATGGAAACAACCCAAATATCCATCATCTTATGAATAAATACAATGTGGTATATCCATACAACGTTTTATCATTTAACTATAAAAGGGAATGAAGCACTATCTGAAACTAATGTAACATTGTGTGTCAACTACACTTCAATAAAAAAAGAAAAAGTAATAATTTTGAACTAAAAAAAAAATGTGGGGGGGGAGTATTAGTATTCACCTAAAAAAATAGGTGAAGTATTGAAACTTGCTACAATGTCCATGCACCTTGAAAACATTATGCTAAATGAAAGAAGCCAGACACAGAAGGCCACGTATTGTATGATCCTGTTTACATGAAATGCCCAGGATTGACAATACTATAGAAACAAAAGTTAGATTAATAGATACCAGGGGAAAGGAGCAGGGGCAAATTAGATGGTGCCAGTTTTCTTTTTACAAATATTTATATGAATATTCAGTGATGCAAATAGTCTGGAATTAGATAGTAACAATGACTATGCTACATTGTAAATATTCTTAAAACCACTGAATTATGCACCTTAAAACTATTTAAATGGTGGATTTTATGTTATATGAATTTTGTGTCCATTAAAATGGTATTATTTTACATGTGATATAAATTATTTGTCACATTTAAACTGCATAAATTTATATATTTCATTCTTTATTTAAATTAAAAAGATGAAATAGAATGAACAAAATATTTTTGAGATACAAAGTTACCTTTGCCTGAAGAAAATAAATTTTTAAGTATTGATGGACTATTCTTTAAATTTTTCAATTTTATTTCTAAACCTCATTGCTTTCCTAAAGTTGAATCATGCTTTCACATAGCGCGTTCATCAGGCTGAGAAAGACCTAAATACCACTACTAATTCACTTAAAAATAAATTTCCCTGAATGAAGATAGATCATCTGAGATAATGAGATAGAGCAATGCAGAAAAATAATGACATAATTCTCTCTCTCTCTCTCTCTCTCTCTCTCTTTTTTTTTTTTTTCCATTTATACCTTTCACAGATCATCTCTCTTGGAAGATGTCTGCGGTCACTGCTGCTTATCTGATCTTTCTTCCCATGCCAACATCCATTCTTCAGTTCGTGGGCTTCTGCCAAAACTGAATTCACCTAGCTCTAGAGTTGGGCAGGGAACTAAGGTCTGGGCAATCAGAGCAATACAGTATGCTGGCCCTGTGATTAAGTCATGGGTGAATGTGTTTCAAGCTGAGGAAATAATAGCAATTAGCATTTTGCTTGGAATGTGACTCTAAATCTGTGCTGCCAAATACTGTAGGCAGTAGCGCAATGTGACTAATTTAAATTGCAATTAATTAAATTTAAATAAAATTAGCAATTTAGTTTCTCAGTCACACTACCTATACTAGTCAAGTGCTCAATAGTCAACAGTTGCTTGGCTATCATGTTGGACAGTAAATATACAAAAACATTTCCATCATTGCAGAAATTTCTATTGGACAGTACTACTACAGTTCATCTCAATCAGCATTGCTCAATATTTATAGTTTAAAAAGTTTAAGGGGTGCCTGGGTGGCTCAGTCGTTATGCATCTGCCTTCGGCTCAGGTCACAATCCCAGGGTCCTGGGATCAAGCTCCGCATTGGGCTCCCTGCTCAGTGGGAAGCCTGCTTCTCCCTCTCCCACTCCCCCTGCTTGTGTTCCCTCTCTCGCTATGTCTCTCTCTGTCAAATAAATAAATAAAAACTAAAAAAAAAAATTAAAAGTTTAAAATTATAGCCACATTAAAAAAGTAAAAGAAACAGATGGTTACTTTTAATAAAACATTTAACCCAATAAATCCAAAATAGTATCATTTTAACTGGTTATCAATATGAAAAATTTTAATGGGAGATTTTGCATTATTTTTCTGTAATAAGTCTTCAAAATCTGCTATGTATTTTACTTAAAGCATACCTCAATTTGGATCAGCTGCATTTCAATTGTCCAATAGCCACATGTGATTAGTGACTACCATATTGGATATTGTTGATCTAGAGTTGAGGCAGGATTTCTCAACTTGAGCATCATTGATATTTTGGGGTCTATCCTGTACATTGCAAGGTGGTAAGCCATATCCCCAGCCTTTATTACTCCCTAGATGCCAGTAGTTTCAAACCCACTTGTGACTAACAAAATATGTACAGACATTGCCAAATGTCCCTTGAGGGGTAAAATTGTCCCATTCAAGAACCACTGCTCTAGAGAAAGAACTGCTCTTTTTTCTGGAACTACTGTCCGTAAGAACAATGTAAACCTTGAGCCATTTGGGTTACCAAGTGGAAACTGAGAATAAAGACAATAGAACAGGAGACAGAGCACAGAAGTGGGAAGCTCTGAGTTTGGTAATATGATTTCAGTCCCAGGGTGCCTGGGGGGTTCAGTTGGTTAGGGCCCAACTCTTGATTTCAGCTCAGGTCATGATCTCAGGGTCCTGAGATAGAGCCCTATTTGGGGCTCCATGCTCAGTGGGGAGTCTACTTCAGGATCCTCTCTCTCTCTTTTTCCTCCCCTCCTTCACCTCTTTCTCAAATAAATAAATAAATCTTTTAAAAATTTTTGAATATGATTTCAGTCACTTGATGAAGACCCCCCTGAATGTACTTATACCTCTGGACATTGCAGTAACATAAACCAATATATTTCTTTCCTTAACCTAAGCCAGTTTGATTGGCTTTTCTCTAATTTGCAACTGTAATAATCCTAAATGATCTGTCATTACAATCTACATATATAAAATACACTCATTAGTATTTCTACCTCAAAAAGCAAAGAAGATTAATTCTTTCTCCCATATGATTTATGACAGCTTTCAATTTCCTTTGCAGAATTACCCCATATAGAATGAAAGCTACTTTTTGCATGCTTTATGCTTCAGATAAATGTATGCAATTGGAAGCCTTGATAGAATTTTATGCTAAGGTATCAGCATTAAATTTGTCTCTTATTAATAAAATTCAATCATCAAAACTCTATGATAAGATGGGCTGTTTGTATATCCTTAATTGGCTGTTGCTCTATTTTGATTCTCAGATTTTCCAAGGATGAAAATTATGCAGCCAATGTGGCAGTTCCCACTGGGAGTAAAATTGTAGTATTCTTTATGTGATTCTGTTCCTTTTTATCTGAGCTTCACTCAACAATAATGTCACCCTTGGATGAAGCTAAAAAATCGAGATACAATCTAAATAAAGCTTTCATCATCGTGTGAACATGTGTCACCTCCACTGCATGGTGTTTTTGGAAAGATGCTGTGGATTTTTCTGAAAAGGATCTGCTTAATTGCCATTAAAAAGTGAAAACACTTCTTTGAAATAGATCTAGATAAAATAAGAATTCTTTAAAGAAGTAAAGAAGGATGAAAGTCAGTTTGACTTGTACAAAGGAAATTTTAGCTTGATTACACCACTTTTTACATCAATTTTGGGTATTTTACCTAAGTCACATGATTTTCTCTCCACATAAATAAACTCTGCCAATACTTTGCTGTACACATACTTCTCAACATAAAATTTTCAGATCCTTTTTCAAAAAATGCATTAGAAAAAAAGTAGTTAAGGGGTACTTGAGTGGCTCAGTCGGTTAAGCATCTGCCTTCAGCTCAGGTCATAATCTCTGGGTCCTGGGATTGGATCCCGGGATCAGGTCCTGGGATCAAGCCCCAGGTCAGGCTTCCTGTTCAGTGGGGAGTCTGCTTCTCTCTCTCTCTCCCTCTGCCCCTCCCCAGTGCTCGTTCTATCTCTCTCAAATAAATAAATAAAATATTAAAAAAAAAAAGAAAAAAGTACTTGAGAATGTTCTCAATAAGAGATACGATGAGTGTCATTTTTTTCCTTTTAAACTTGATGTATCTATATCTGTCCAGAGGCCAGCACACTTCCAGGCATTTCATTGCTTCACTCATATACTTATGAGCCCTTTTACAGAAGAAAGTGAATATACAAAGAATCTGTATAGAGGTATGACCAGAAATAGGCCTTTAGGTCAGTTGATGGTCTTAAAAGAACTGGTGATAGACAAAGCAAATTGGTAGAACCGTTCTTTGCCAAGGAAAACTCACAGACATTTTGCAATGAAATAAAATCATGTCATTCCAGAGACTTTCATAATGGTTAAAAATTTGGTTATTTCATTCTGACAATTGACCTCCTTTTTGGAATGGCTTGGTGAAAAAGAAATAGGGTAACATCTAAAAAAGAAAATATTTTGAAGTGTTTAATGACAACTGCAATAAAGCTGGTACCATATTATAAGTCTAAAGAACCTCATTTTTAATAATACTTCCTTTAATGTGGTAAAACATAAATAACATAACATTTGCTAATTTAACTATTTTAAGTGCACAATTCAGTGGTATCAAATACATTCATACTGTTGTGCAATTATTACCACCATCCATCTATAGAACTCTTTTCATTTGCAAAGCTCAAACTATACACATTAAACAATTACTTCCCATTCTTTCCTCCCCCTAACCCCTGTTAACACCTTTCTATTTTCTATCTCTATGAATTTGAGTATTCTAGGTACCTCATGTAAGTGGAATCATACAATATCTGTCTTCTTGTGACTGGATTATTTCACTTAGCATAATATCCCCAAGATTCATCCATGTTGTAGTATATGTCAGAATTCCTTTTATTTTTAAGGCTAATATTTCATTTTATGTATATACCACATTTTGTTCATCTATTCATCCATCAATGAACATTGTATGAACATGAGTGCACAAATATATTTTTGAGAATGCTTTCAATTATTTTTGGTATATACTAAGGAGTGGAATTGCTGGATCATATGGTGATTCTATTTTGAATTTTTTGAGGAATCATGATACTTTTTTCATAGCAGCTGTACCATTTTACATTCTCACCAACAGTGCACAAGAGTTCCAAATTCTCTGCATCTTTGCTGACACTTGTTATTTTCTGTGTTTTGTTTTTTATATAGTATCCATTCTGATAAGTGTGAGTGCTATCTCATTGTGGTTTTGATTTCGATTTGGTCAATGATTAGTGATTCTGAGCATCTTTTTATGTGTTTATTGGTCGTTTGTATATCTTCTTTCAAAAAAGGTCTATTCAAGTTATTTGCTCATTTCTGAATGTTTTTTTTTTTTGGTTGCTATTGTTGTTGACTTTTAGAGGTTCTCTATATATTCTGAATATCAATCCTTTATCAGATATATGATTTATTAATATTTGCTCTCATTCTGTGGATTGTTATTTGACTCTGTTGTTAGTACATTTGACATTTGAAGCCCAAAAGTTTGCTTTTTTTTTAATTTTCATAAAGTCCAATTTTCCTATTCCTTTTGTTGCTTGTACCTTTGGTGTCATAGCCAAGAAATCATTGCCGAATCCAGTGTTGTCAAGCTTTTGCCCTATGCTTTTTACTAAGAGTTTTATAGTTTTAGCTCTCATGTGTAGGTCTTCAGCGTATTTTGAGTTATATTTTGTACACAGTATAAGGTAATGGTCCAATTTTAATTTTTGCATGTGGATATCCAGTATTCCTAGAACCAGTTGTTGAAAAGACTGTCCTTTCCTTATTAAATTGTCTTGACAATTTTGATGAAAACCACTGAACTATCTATATCAAGGTTTGTTTCTGGACTCTATTCTATTCCATTGCTCTATATAACTGTCTGTCATTACAAATATGTCTATATGCCACTGCCACTGTTTTGATTACTACAGATTTGTAGTGAATCTTAAAATTTGGAAGTGTGAGAAAGGTTTTGAGATTCTTTGAGAAAACTAAGAAACAAAAAAACAAAAAATCTTGACATTTTATTATTCAGAACAATCTCACTAAGACTGGTAAAATGTTGGGTTAAATGTAATGAGTGTGTGTGTGAGCATATATTTTTAATTACCAATATCATACTTACAATTCTAATAATTCATAGTAGGTATATAAATGAGGTAGATTAAACTGAGAATTAAATCATTGAAAAACATTTTATTTTTAAAAATTTAAATGATTTTTAAAATAAAGTAAAAAAAATTCCGCTAATCTCATTCTTAGTGGATGTGTGTGTGCTGAAGGCTCAGGGCAATTTTCTTCTACATTTTTTCAAAGTATAATGTAATAAATATTTATTAGGTAAATTTTTTTAAGGTCCACATAAAGAAAAACTGACCATGTCAAATTCAGTCTCTCTTAACAGATTACTGAGAGACTAAAAAAAGCTAGGACAGAAAGGGAAGGATGACCCTAGTCTGCAAAAACTGGTTTTCCTTTGAAAGGGATAACACTCATTTTAGTTGCTCTTAGAAAAGTGAATGTTAACTTTTGATTGCAAAAGCAAGAGATTTTTACCTTCTTATAAGTAAGCTTTCTAAATTAATCTATTTTTGACTTCTTATTATTTTATTGAATTTATTGATCATTTCAGTGAATCTTTGAAATTAAGCTCCAAGTAGTGATGAGTTTGGAACCAATAGCATATTTTAAATACTTTTCATAAAACATGTATAAACACATGGAAGAGTTTTTTAATACATTGGGAATGTTTCAGTATTGATCCAGTTTTACATTCCCTTAATGTATAAATTTATTTCACTTTCTAGGTTTTCATGCATGCTACTAGTTGAGGAAACAAAATGGTTTTGACACATGTAGAGTTACATTTATTATATGTCATCCATTATATTCACAATATAGAAGCTCAAATATGCCAATTCACCAAAAGTTGTATGATACAGAATGGAGAGTTTTATATGCATCCAACCAGTTTTAAGTAAAACTTTATAATTAAAAATAACAAACATAAATTGACCTCTGAATATATCTAGGAAACTAATAGATTTAATGTATTATCTAGAGGTGGTTATTAATGATAGGCATTAATGTTTTTTTAGAAATAGAAAGGAATGATTGGCATTACATCACTTCAACATTTAAGTCTGTGCAGGAAAAAATGGGCCACTTATTACAGTCAATCAACTTTGGTTGTTGGCTATTAAGAGCATGCCATTTATCAGATGAGACAGTAATATAAATTGGTAATTAGATTCTGATATGTGCTATATAGAGTGTACACTCAAAAGCTTTTCAAATACAAAGAAGGGAATGAATGAGGGGTATTGAGTTTGTGGAAAGCCTTCCAAGGAAGGGATTTTTGAAATAGGCTTGGAAGAAATGACATTTTCTACATCCCCTTTTTTCTCTAAACTTTCTAATCATTCTACTCCTTCCAGCCTACATCCTATGTTTTAGTTGCTTCCCTTTACATGGCTTCTTAGATCCTCCAGAATGACCACAGATCGTACCTGATGCTTTTATAACACATTTGCATATACTACATTATATTGTAATTTCAGTTTTTTTTATGTTAATCGCCATACATTACATCATTAGTTTTTGATGTAGTGTTCCATGATTCATTGTTTGCATATAACACCCAGTGTTCCATTCAATTCATGCCCTCTTTAATACCCATCACCAGGCTAACACATCCCCCCACCTCCTCCACTCTAGAACCCTCGGTTTGTTTCTCAGAGTCCATAGTCTCTCATGGTTTGTCTCCCCCTCCAATTTCCCCCCCTTCATTTTTCCCTTCCTACTATCTTATTTTTTTTAACATATAATGTATTATTTGTTTCAGAGGTACAGGTCTGTAATTCATCAGTCTTACACAATTCACAGCATTCACCATAGCACATACCCTCCCCAATGTCTATCACCCAGCCACCCCATCCCTCCCACCCCCCACCACTCCAGCAACCCTCAGTTTGTTTCCTGAGATTAAGAATTCCTCATATCAGTGAGGTCATATGATACTTGTCTTTCTCTGATTGACTTATTTCGCTTAGCATAATACCCTATAATTCCATCCATGTTGTTGAAAATTGCAAGATTTCATTTTTGATGGCTGCATAATATTCCATTGTATATATATACCACATCTTCTTTATCCATTCATCTGTCGATGGACATCTTGGCTCTTTCCATAGTTTGGCTATTGTGGACATTGCCACTATAAACATTGGGGTGCATATACCCCTTCAGATCATTATATTTGTATTTTGGGGGTAAATACCCAGTAGTGTAATTACTGGGTCATAGGGTACTTCTATTTTCAACTTTTTGAGGAACCTCCATACTGATTTTCAGAGTGGCTGCACCAGCTTGCATTCCCACCAACACTGTAGGAGGGTTCCCCTTTCTCCACATCCTGGCCAACATCTGTCATTTCCTGACTTGTTAATTTTAGCCATTCTGACTGGTGTGAGGTGGTATCTCATTGAGGTTTTGATTTGGATTTCCCTGATGCTGAACGATGTTGAGCACTTTTTCATGTGTCTGTTGGCCATTTGGATGTCTTCTTTGGAAAAATGTCTGTTCATGTCTTCTGCCCATTTCTTGATTGCATTCTTTGTTCTTTGGGTGTTGAGTTTGATGAGTTCTTTATAGATTTTGGATACTAGCCCTTTATCTGATATGTAATTTGCAAACATCTTCTCCCATTCTGTCGGTTGTTTTTTGGTTTTGTTGACTGTTTCTTTTGCTGTGCAAAAGCTTTTTATCTTGATGAAGTCCCAATAGTTCATTTTTGCCCTTGCTGCCTTTGGCAATGTTTCTAGGAAGAAGTTGCTGCGGCTGAGGTCGAAGAGGTTGCTGCCTGTGTTCTCCTCTAGGATTTTGATGGACTCCTGTTTCACATTAGGTCTTTCATCCATTTGAGTTCATTTTTGTGTATGGTGTAAGGAAATGGTCCAGTTTCATTCTTCTGCATGTAGCTGTCCAATTTTACCAACACCTTTTGTTGAAGAGACTGTCTTTTTCCCACTGGACATTCTTTCCTGCTTTGTCGAAGATGAGTTGACCATAGAGTTGAGGGTCCATTTCTGGGCTCTCTATTCTGTCCCATTGATCTATGTGTCTGTTTTTGTGATCTGCCTCATCACACTGACTTCCCTGAAGACCATGGGAAGAGGTTTTGTTAATTTATGTAGCAACAGCATGTGAAACAATATCTGTGCCAGCACTAAAAAGAATGGATGAACCAATTAATATATCATATTTTCCCAGATGGAGAAATGGGGGAGACCATATTCCTGAAAGCTGTAATAGCACCAACAAAATGCAATAAAGAACTAGCAAGTATATTTCGTGACACTAGAACTTAGTATGGTTGGAAGTATCTTACATTATTCTACTTCTTGATTTTTCAGATTTTATCAGGTTCTATACTATTTTTTATATTAATTGTATTTATTTTCTCTCACCCTATAAGATAATCAAAGTGAGGATATAGTGCTCCCCCCCTCTTTGTGTTTTGCCAGAGTCAAGAATAATGTCAAAGGTGATTTCATTTGGGCAATATTAGAGTTGAAATTCCAACTCAGGTCTCGGTTATTCATAAAGTAATTTTCCAAAATCAACATTCAAAAATGGACATAATAACTAATGATAATCTTTAAAATTCATCTCAACTACAATTGTATATTGAGGATTTAGCATTTCCAAAATAACTTATAAATAATAATAAAATGTAAAAAAGTAAACAAAGTAGAATCTATTTTCTTGAGTGTTAGTCATAGTCTACTATGTAGTTCAGACAATTACAGATCTCATTATAAAGTAGAGAGGCGTTAGTTATGACAGAGATAAGAAAGTATTTTCTTAAAGCACGGGATCAATCCTGTTTGGGAAGATTGAAGAAGGATTTATGGATGAAAATTTAAATATCTTCTTTCTTTGAAAAATAAAATAATAATAAAAAATAAGTTATCTAAGCTTAGCACTAAAAAATTAATTTATACAAGGGGAAAGATAGTTAGATGTAGACACATTTGCAGCTCATATTCTTATCATCTGAGGTTCAACATTCAGTTATTTGTTACCTGACAACATTTATGCTTTTCTAGGGAGTGAAAAATGAGAAGTACCCTATGGAAAGACAAATCATGAGGGACAGTCTTGCCTAAATTTTTTAACTTACCATGGTTGTGTCAATTTTCTCCCTTCACTGAAAACTTTTCAAAGGCATTGGGTTTACTGTTTTTTTAAAGGAAGATGATTCCTGTGTTGTTAATTTTAGCCATTCTGACAGTTAACAGATATTGGTGAGGATGCAGAGAAAGGGAAACACTCTTACACTGGTAATGGAAATGCAAACTGGTACAGTCACTCTGGAAAACAGTATGGAGTTTCTTCAAAAAGTTAAAAATAAAACAACCCTACAACCTAGCAATTGCACTATTAGGTATTTACCCAAAGGATACAAAAATACTGATTTGAAGGGGCACATGCACTCTGATGTTTATAGCATCATTATCAACAATAGCCAAATTATGGAAACAGTCCAAATGTCCATTGATTGATGAATGGATAAAGAAGATGTGTATATATATATATATATATATACACATATATATATATATACACACACACATATACATATATATACATATATACATATATGCATATATATACATATATATACAATGGAATATTACTAAGTCATCAAAAAGAGTGAAATCTTGCTATTGAAATGACATGGTTGGAGCTAGAGTATATTATGCTAAACGAAATAAGTCAGTCAGAGAAAGACGAATACCATATGATCTCACTCATATGTGAAATTTAAAAAATAAAACAGATGAACATATGGGAAGGGAAAAAAGAGAAAGGGGGGCAACCATAAGAGAGTCTCAACTACAGAGAACAGACTTAGGGTTGCTGGATGTAGGTGGGAGAGGATGGGCTAAATTGGTGATGGGTATTAAGGAAGGCACTTGTGATGAGCACTGGGTGTTATATGTAAGTGATGAATCACTAAATGAATTAGTGAAACCATTATTACACTATATGTTAACTAACTAGAATTAAATCAAAACTTGATTTAAAGAAATAAAGAAAATGATAGTTCATTTATAGAGAATAAAATTTCAAAAATAGAAACATGGCATAGACACTTCAGCCTCAAGAACAACATACACAAATGCACAGTTGTGCAAAAGAAATATTGTCAGGGCATCTGGATGACTCAGTTGGTTAGGCATCTGCCTTTGGCTCAGGTCATGATCCTAGGGTTCTATGATTGAGCCCCCTATCATTCTCTTTGCTCCGCAGGGAGCCTGCTTCTCCCTCTGCCTGCCACTCCCCCCTGCTTGTGCTCTCTCTCTCTCTCTCTGTCAAATAAATAAAAAAGAAATCTTAAAAAAAAGGAAATATTTTCAAATGGAGGATGATTCTGAGTTTGCAGGTGGAATAAGTATGAGAGTGTGTAATGGGGAAGACTGGAGAATAGACTAAGGCAAGGGTCTTTAGCGTCTTATTGATACATTGGATTTTGTTAAACAAATCATGGGGGGTTAGAAAAAATATGCCAATCTGTCTTCAGTGTGTAAGATGGATTGGAAAGATTATAAAACAGAAGCACAGATCCTCAAGATAATATGCAAGAAATTACTGCCCAAACCTAGGCCAACAGAAAATAAGTCATGAGTGTAAGAGTTCTGAGTAGGTTCTATAAAATGTAAAAACAATAAAGTCACAGAAGCACTGAAGAGTAGAAAGAGATGGAGCTGGGCTTTTTCTGCATTATACCTAGTAAATTCCAGAGAGACAACATTAACCTAGAAAAGATGCCAGGGCTAAATTCTGTAATGAAAATATCTCAAAGATTCATATAATAATCAAATGGAGTTCTATAGATCCAATTAATAAACAAATCTCAATGTAACATGGAAAATCAAAATCACAAAACTATGAATCTGACAAAGAATTTTCTTTCTAAAATCCACCACAAAGATTTACAGTTAAAAATAGCAAAACTAATCTGAAAAGAAAGAGGGTGTGTGGCTTAAAACCCCAAATATATAAATCTATACTCTATCTTAATGGAAATCTTAGTAGTAGAAAAGGAATAAGTAAAATAAGATGACTGATCAGATACATATCTATATATAACGTATGTTTGCTTGGTATTTAACTTTCCTTTATTTTTTGACACACAAATATTTTGTGGGAAATTAATTGTTGTTCTTCTGTTTGTAAATTTTTGTGTACACAGAGGCATCTATATTTCTTCTTTTATTTTATAAATAGAAAAGCAATCATCAACCTGAGGTGAAAATAATTATTCACAGATATTTTTTCTAGTTATTTTATTTTAGATTTATGTATTTACCCTTCCTAACTCAGCAGCAAAATATTTTGCAATATATTGCTAGATAGGAATCTAGCAATATATTTTCCAACTTTTTAGCTTTAACCTCAATGTCATTTATTCAATACTCTATACTTCCTTCACTACATTCAGGTGCATTTTTGTTATGTAATAGCTAATTATATAAACACTACTCAAATAATGTTACTAACAAATAAATTAAAAAGACCATTCAAATTAATATTCCGAGAATATTGGCAAGACTGTACAAGAAAAGAAATACAAAAGGTTATCCATCTTTTAAAAATGTTCCACTTCATTATGCTAGTGAAGAGTCTATTTACTCCCCCAGAATGTGTTTTTAGTCATTGAAATACTTTGGATGTTTGCACCCTTTGAGGGAGGGGAGTTGTTTGTTTTTATTGGAGAAAGAGATGGTAATTTGGTTTGGGAAGAAGACAAGTAGACAAGCTGAGGGCAATGGAGTTTAAGGAAAGGTATCTCATAATTTTCTGATCCTAGGCAATTCTTTGGTCTGCTATGGAAATAAGAGAATGCACACTAAATAGAGGGAATTGTTCATTCTGGACTTCGAGACTATTGATACTGCAAAGCCACTGTGAGATGCAGGTGACTGAGCTGGGAAGGGATTGCTCTGACATGTCTCTAGGAAACAGCCTCTAAAAATGGAGAGATTAAAGTAAACACAAGAACTGCCCCTGGCAAGCAGGCACACTGCAGCTCCTATTTGGTCAGTGACCAATGCAGAGACTATAGCAGTGCCTTAGTAGGAATAGGAGTAGAAAAGGAAGAATAAAAGATTACTTGGTAGGCATGTGTGGAACAAGCCCTTGAGAAGTTGAGCAAATTACTTTCTCAGAAGCCGATCTTCTCTTTCAGCAGAATTCCACGATTTTTTGTCTATAAAATCAAATGTGATTTTATTCTGTAGAAACAGGCTATTAGGTCTTAGATGTTAAGGTTACATTTGCAATCAAAGAAACAAAAAATGAAATAATACGTAATCATAATAACCAACACAGTTTGAGGTTCTATTATTTTGCTGGATGTTGTTCTATGCACTATAACTATAGTCAGTCTTGTCATATCCTTATATAGGAAGGACCATTAAATTATGTGACCAGAGTCCACTGTAAGTTTGCAGTGAAGAAATTCCAGTTATCCTTTAAATGTCTATAGTAGTAGCAACCCTAATATACAGGAAAATTAGGAACATAATTCAGAATCTCATGAAGCAGTAAATAGCCTAGTGGAATCTATCAAATGGTAGAGTACCTAGGTTGATGATACTGATTCTAATTTGCCCTGGAAATTGGGTAATGAGATGACTTAATCTCAAGGATGTAGGTTTCTACTTTCTTAAGTTTTAGAATCAAAGAACATAGTAACTATATAAAAGGGTTTATCTTGATAGATTCATAAGCATAATTTTTCCTTAAAATGCAATAGTTTTACAAAAAACTGAAAGTTTCTAAAAATGTGAAACCTGCAAATTCCCTGTGCTGGAGCAGTCCCACTCCTGGATACATACCTTAGATAAATAAACACTTATGCTCACTCAAAATCCATACACAAATGTTTAGAGTGGCTGTATTAATAATCATCCCCAAATGAAAACAACCCAGGGTCCTTCTGTAGATGAATGGATAGACATGCTTTGCTTTATCCATACAATGGAATATTAACAATAAAAAGAAAAGAACAATTGATAAACACAACTGTATAGATGAATCCCAAAGACGTTATGCTAAGGAAATAAACCAGTCTCAAAAATTATATAGTGTATGATTTATGTAACTTTCTATGAAAGCTAAACTATAGTGACAAAGAATAGTTTGGTGGTTTCCAACGGTTAAGATTAGAGGGAATTTGTGATGAAAAGGGCAGCAGATGAGAATTTTGGGGGGAATGGTAATGAAAATATGCTGTATCCTGATTGTTGTTACATGATTCTACATAAGTGTTAAAATTCATAGAACTATAGATCACAAAAGAGTCCCTTTTATTTTACATTAAATTTAAATATTTTTATAAATAACTAAAAAGATTGCACTGATAAGATATGCCCTCAAGCATTATTTACTAGTGGATGAACAAAGTTAAAACCAGAAAAAAATAGAATTAAGTGAAAAAGATATTTTAAAAAAACACAAATATTTGTTATTTTCATGGAAAATAGAAACCTAAACATGTGAAATGATTTCAGTGCAAATAGTTACTTAAAGAAAATTTACCTTATAGGGGCGCCTGGGTGGCTCAGTCATTAAGCGTCCGCCTTCGGCTCAGGTCATGATCCTGGTCCTGGGATCAAGCCCTGCATCTGGCTGCCTGCTCAGTGGGAAGCCTGCTTCTCCCTCTCCCACTCCCTCTGCTTGTGTTCCTCTCTCTCTGTCTCTTTCTCTGTCAAATAAATAAATGAATAAAATAAAATCTTTTTAAAAAAAGAAAATTTGGCTTATAAATTTAGTGTAATAGCTTCCTAATTACAATTTAAAATAAGTTGTTTAGCAATCTATTTAGACTTTTACTTTAATGAAATCCTACTAACTTTTTACAGTCTTATGTATCTAACTTATATTTTACCATACTTAGAAATTTCTTATACTTCTAATAATTACTTAAGTAACTATAAATATTGTGTTTAAGTCAAGTAATTAGATGATTTAAAATGAAAACAAATGGTATAATTTTAATTTAACATATTCGGCTTTAATTTCACTATGTATATTAATGATGTCAAGCATTATTCAAAGGCCATTTTAAATGGTTTTCAAATTTCTTATACTTGTAAATAGAATAACCAAAATCATAGGTTGAACAAAAGCTTAAGGAAGAGGTAGGCAATTGGAAATTTGTATATAAATTCTAAGATCAAAATAACACCTAAATAACTTTTTCTTCACATAAACTTGTCTTCAGGAACATCAAAGACCTGACAGAAACAAGTACTATTATTTTCCCCATTTTGCAGAAGAGGAACAAGACACAAAGAGGTTAATTTACATCTCACGTACAGAAATACTATCCAGTATTTCTGCAAAAGTGAAGTACTAAGAGCCCTTGTATGGTTCTGCTTTAATTGCAAATTATAAAACCCCAGAGGGCAATTAAGCAGCATTGACTTTTTAAAATATGTCGTTACATCGGATAATTCTTTTGGTGGTCATATTTTTCTATTAAAAATTTAACCTTTAAAAAACCTAACTTTTATTATACTGAAAAATTGGGAAAAATAATGCCCTATATTAAAGAATTGGTTAAAAAAAAGAATTGGTTAAATCTATACAACATAAATGGCTCAAGAGCTATTTGATATAACACAATAAAGTTCTGAAAATTTTCTTCTAGAAGAATATTTAAATATTGGTATAAAAATTTATTAAGTGAAAAATTTTAAAGTAGTAAGGACATATGATTTTAAGTATGCTGATTATATACTCACATAATGAAATGACATGGAGAGAAAAAAGAATTGAATCATATATACTAAAATGATTGCAATGTATTTTCGTAAGTGGTGAGCTGATTTTTGCTTTACTCTTTTTTTAGCTTTCCTGACTGAATGAAAATATATGTGAAAGAGAAAAATATATCCCATTAAAAATAGTCAGGCAGTGCTTATGTGCAATATTGTGTACTGATTCATTCATTCACTGAGAGAAGAAAACATAAACTTGTCATCGGCTTCATGAGTGCCTTCTCCTATGTAATTGTCTTAACTAATGCTGTCCTCATGGTCAGCATCTTCTCTCATAGGACTTTATGGATCATAATTTCACATACGGGTACTTTTGGTAGTTCGGGAAATTAAACATATAAAGAAAATACCTTTTTCTGGTCGATATCTTATTTCTTATTTTACTTATAGTTTTTTCTTCTAAGATGATAAACTCTGTGTCTTTAGAATACATTTTTTCCTTTTATTTTTTAAATTTTATTTTATTATGTTATGTTAATAACCATACATTACATCATTAGTTTTGTTTTGTTTCTGTTTTTGTTTTTTGATGTCTGATCTTATTTATTTGTCACCCTTAGAAAATCTCATTTTTGACTGGACTCAGACTTAGAGGTAGAAGCTCTCAGAGAGGACAGGCTCTGTCTCTTGGCAATCTGTTTCTGGCGTTTTTCTTTGGCCTCCTTCATTCTCTTGGCCAAAACTTTAGCATATTCTGCAGCCTCTTCCTTATTTTTCTGAGTGCACTGCTTCTTCAAAGCAATACACCTACGTTTGTGCTGGAGGACACGTGGAGTGACAAGACGCTGAATCTTAGGCGCTTTGGTTCTAGGTTTCTTACCTTCTTTGTTTAGGGGCTTTCTCACAACATACTGGCGGACATCATCTTTAGAGAGATTGAAAAATTTGTGGGTTCTGCTGGCGCTTTTGGGCCCCAGGCAACGAGACACAGTAGTATCAGTGAGTCCAGGAATATCCTTCTCCCCCTTTTTTACAATGACCAAGTTGAGAACACTGAGATTGGCATCCACAATGCAACCCCGAACAGATTTGTGCGTTCTCTCTCCAGTCTTCCTTGGTCTATAGCAGGAATGCCCCTTACTCAGCAGCAGGCAGACAGGGCCATGGGTCAAGACACCCTGCTTCATGGGGAAGCCTTGTTTTTCATTGCCACCACTGATTCAGACCACATAACCCTTCCATTCTTCACCCAGAGCAGCAGCAGCAACTTCTGTGGCCATACGCTTCTCATAAAAGGTACGAAGTTTACATTCATCGTCCACTTCAATGAGTTTCTGGCAGCCAGTAGCTGGGATAGAGATGTTCAGCTTCATCCTGAAGCAGCCTACCGCCTCCGAGGCACCACAAGAAAGACATCATTAGTTTTTGATGTAGTGTTCCATGATTCATTGTTTGCGTATAACACTCAGTGCTCCATTCAGTACGGGCCCTCCTTAATATCCATCACCAGGCTAACCCATCCCCCCACCCCCCTCCCCTCTAGAACCCTCAGTTTGGTTCTCAGAGTCCATAGTCTCTCACGGTTTGTCTCCCCCTCCAATTTATCCACCTTCATTTTTCCCTTCCTACTATCTTCTTCTTCTTCTTCTTCTTCTTCTTTTTTTTTTTTTTTAACATTACATTTTCATAGATACTCTCCAAACTCCAAAGAGCAAACATATGCATGGATGTTTAACCTCTAAAACTCAGAGCAAAACCAAAGGCCAAGAAAGACACAATAACTTAGCCAAATTCCTGGTTCATGCTCTACATTTTTCTTTCTGGCTAAGATCTCATAACCTGAATTGGATTTCCTTTAGGCCTGAGTACCACAGACTTCTCCAAAGGGCTGGAAGAACCCTTCTCCTTGCTGTTTTCATTCAGTCATCCAGATTTTTGAACAGGGTTATGTGCAATGTATAAGATTAATTTTCTCCTGGGGCGCCTGGGTGGCTCAGTTGGTTAAGCGACTGCCTTCGGCTCAGGTCATGATCCTGGAGTCCCTGGATCGAGTCCCGCATCGGGCTCCCTGCTCGGCGAGGAGCCTGCTTCTCCCTCTAACCCTCCCCCCTCTCATGTACTCTCTCTCTCCCATTCTCGCTCTCTCAGATAAATAAATCTTAAAAAAAAAAAGATTAATTTTCTCCTGAAAATAGCATTTCCCTTACAGTGGTTAATCCATGAAAGCCTAAAAATTAAAGGAAATTTTTTGGCTTCAAGTAACATAAAGCAGGGATTTGGGATAGTGTGTTAGTCTCTTGTTCTGCCTTTGATATTTAGATCCCCTTCTGAGCCCACTTAGACATTTGTAGACCTCCAGGTATGAGGGATATATGGCTTTGTTTTGACATCAAAGTTCAGGGGGAGCGTGTAGAATGCTAACGAGCAGTGTGAGCTCCAAAGGACATGATTAAGCTATAAATGGTAAGCAGGTGCAGCTCAGTGAATAATTGGTAGGAGAGAACACTCAACCTGAAAAAATAAAATGAAAATAATCTCATCTGATTTGTCTTTTCTTTATTTCTTTTTTTGGTTTTATTTTAGATAATAGTGCACAGTTAATAACAGGAGATACTGAGTCATTGATTTTTCTGCAGAAATTGCTGATGAAGGTAATAACCAATGGCAAACAGAGCAGATTAAATGTTTGTCACAAGAAACTGGATTGAAAGATCGCAGACTAAAAAAAGAAAAGATATTTCCAGTTCGGTTGCTGTGAAGTAGAATATGTTGCAACCCATCCTCTACATCATACTGCTCATGAAATTCTTGCCCCGACTACTGATACCGTGATGAGCAGTCTACTGGAATCTGTGGGTTCCCCTTCAATGTCAAGCAAAGCAAATCCTGGAATCCATCTGTTGGAGTGTGGCTGCTATGAGGAGTGAAGCCATTCATCTGGGCAGCAACACTACAGGACCTTAATGGGAAAATAATCTGATTGCCAACACCAAATTTGTTTCACAATGACTAGCCAGCATCTATTTGTAAGGAACTGAGAAAAGACTGACATTCAGGTAATGGGATGGAATTAAGCATGGTATTGAACGGCTATTCTACCAAACAGTTATCTGAGCTCAGTGTTGAAAGTTACACTCAATTTTAGCCACGAAAATTATGCTTTCTCCTAAAAGCACCTGATTTTTCACTGTGAGAACAAGTGCCCTCACTATTAAAACAATAACAAAAAATACAACAAAATATTCTCATATAACTCTGCCTCTCATTTTAAATGGGAGAGTAACATATGTAAGCTTTGTTTTTGTTTTTTTTTAAAGATTTTTTTTTTAAGATTTTATTTATGGGCGCCTGGGGGGTTCAGTCTGTTAAGCGTCTGCCTTCGGCTCAGGTCATGATCCCAGGGTCCTGGGATCGAGTCCCGCATCGGGCTCCCTGCTCCGCGGGGAGCCTGCTTCTCCCTCTCCTCCCCACTTGTGCTCTCTCTCTCACTGTCTCTGTCTCTCTCTCTCAAATAAATAAAATCTAAAAAAAAATTTTTTTTTTAATTAAATAAAGATTTTATTTATTTGACAGAGAGAGACACAGTGAGAGAGGGAACAGAAACAGGGGGAGTGGGAGAGGGAGAAGCAGGCTCCCCGCTGAGCAGGGAGCCCAATGTGGGGCTCGATCCCAGGACTCTGGGATCATGACCTGAGCCAAAGGCAGACGCCCAGGAGCCCAGATTTGTTATTTTTTAAAAATTGTATTTCACATAATGATCTGAGATTTTCTTCTGAACCAATGTGTGTGTAGTTGTGTGTGTGTGTGTGTGTGTGTTTGAGAGACAGCGAGAGGGAGAGAGAAAGTTTGTGTGGTTTCTTTATTGTTGTACTGTTGTTATTTTATGGTCCAAATCTGCCACTTATAAAACGAGGTTATTGAATTAAGTGGTGTGAAGGGTACTTTCCACCACATTGATGACATCAATTTCCCCAATGCCTTATAATACAGTTAAAAATATGTAACAGTTTGTATCAGCTGAAAGTTTTTATTTTTTTATAATACTCCTAAAATTCAAATAAATTATTTTTCCCTGACAAATTAGGGAAACATCTGAAAATCCCTTCACCTAGGGATGTTTGGAAGAGATTTGGTCAATAATAGTAAGCTGTCTTAAGTCTTGCCCTACATACCTTCCCACAGTGCTCTAAACAATTATAGCACTTTTCTTTTACCAGCAGTGACTATGTTCCATTTCACCAAGTCCTCATCAATTTGAACTCATCAATCCTCTTGTTTGCTATTACTTGATTGCTTTTTTTTTAAATCTCATTTTAATTCTTTTGATTACTACTGAGTCTAATTTAATACTTGCTTATTTGTATTTCTTCAGTGTATTTTTTTGTTTTTTTCATTTATTTACCACTATCACTGGCATGTTTATATAGTATTTATTCATGAGTTTACCTATAGGAATACAGCTCTCTGTAACAATTGATGATATTCATCTGGATTTCTTAGATCACTTCACTGAGGTATGATAGACATACAAGGAGCTGTACACACTCAATGTATACTACAGGATCACCATAGTCTATGTCACAAACATACCTCTCACCTCCAAAAGTTTCTTCCATTCCTCCTTATTTATTATTGTTGTTATTTTTTGTGTGTGCTAAAAACACACCATAAGATCTACCCTCTTAGCAAATTCTTAAGTATACAACACAGTATTGCTAACTATAGGCACTATGCTGTAGGGTAGATCTCTAAGGCTTATTAATCTTGTATAACCAAAACTTTGTCCCTTTGAATAATACTTCCGCATTTCCCCCTACGTCTGCCCCTGGCAACCACCATTCTCTCTGCTCATCCAGACCTTTCATCTTTTAGTATGTTTTGATTTTTTTTTTACTTTATAAAAAGAGTTATTTCAAGATAGTTTCTTTTAGTATGTCTATGAATTACTTTTTATCAGTTAATTTTTTATGGATTCTTATATTTAACTTTTTAAAATATTATTTTTTTCTGATTAGGGAAAAAAACATACATGATCTAAAAGTTGGAAAACATAAAGAAGAAAATAAAAATTATCCATAATATTTATATTTATTTGCTTTACAATGCACATTAAATGCACATCACAACACTCAAACAACTGCTTTCTAATTTGAAAGTTCTTTATCAGCCGATTTGATTCAAATTAATGTGGCCAGCTACTCTGTTTGATTTAATTACCATACAATACCATAATTCCACTCCTGGGTATTTACCCAAAGAAAATAAAACCACTATCAGTATTTCTGATAGAAATACTTTGGTTACTAATACTTCTTTTCAGAATATGGTAAATACAGGGATGCCTTGGTGGCTCAGTCAGTTAAGCACCTGCCTTCAGCTCAGGTCATGATCTCAGGGTCCTGGGATCGAGCCCCACATGGGCTTCACGTTCAGCAGGGAGTCTGGTTTCCCCTCTCCCTCTGTAATTGCCCTTTCTCTCTCTCAAATAACTAAAATCTTTTTTAAAAAAGAATATGGTAAATACATTCTGTAGAAAAGTGGTAAGTGGTATGTGTATGTGTATATGTGAGCATGTGTGCACTTTTTAATAGTATGTAATAATCATGATGTATTTATCTTTTTTTACTATGGCCCTTTTGTTTACTTTTTACTTTAATTATTATACAAGTTCTGAGAAGAATTATATGCATATGTAAATTTCTGAATGTACCCTTGAATATTTCTTCAGGTTAATATCCAGAACTGAAATAATCATGGCAAAGAATTTTCCCTTTCCTTGAAACTCAAAAATTTCACACAACTGCTATTTAAGAGTTTATGTCTTCAAATTTCCTTGGATCTGATGAACCTATTGATTTGCAGATGTAAGTCTTAGGCTCTGGATAATTTTCTCCTATTATATTACACTTGGTCCATCTTTTATTTTTATTCTGCTCTACTGCTCAAAAATATTATGTATGTATATGTAAACATGTACAATGCACATCATATGGATAAATCCTCCTTAGATGACATTTTTGCTGTCATTAATTTAATCTCTTTGGCTTTTTTCTTAGGATTTCTCCCCACCATTGCATAGATGCTTTACTGCCCATATCCTTCTTATCCATACCACTTCTAATTACTGATTCACATCTCAAATTGCAAACACTATTTGGTCTATTTCTTTTTTTTTTAAGATTTTATTTATTTATTTGAGAGAGAGAATGAGATAGAGCATGAGAGGGTCAGAGGGAGAAGCAGACTCCCCGCCGAGCAGGGAGCCCGATGTGGGACTCGATCCCGGGACTCCAGGATCATGACCTGAGCCGAAGGCAGTCACTTAACCAACTGAGCCACCCAGGCGCCCTATTTGGTCTATTTCTGCCCCTGGATATGTTGCACTATCAGAGGTATAACCTTTAAGTGCATTTTGATATATGATATAGACCGAAGGGCAGTAAGGTGAATAGGGATCTGAAATTCTCATGGACACCTTAGAAAGCAGTTGTTTGAATGTTGTGATGTGCATTTAATGTGCATTGTAAAGCAAAAAATATATATATAAATCAAACAGAGTAGTTGGCCACATTAATTTGAAAGTTCTTTATCAAGTGATTTGATTCTCTCAAATATCCAATAAGTAGGAAGGATTTAGAGCCCTATTTCTATGTATCAGTGATGAAACAGAAGCCCAAAGACCTTAACGATGTTTCTCAATTATGACTGAATATAAGGTCACAGATTTGGTTATTTCTGCTGAACTCATTGTAGCATGTACTAATATGGGAGTGAACAGAATGAGAAAAATCCTTATATTTTTCATGGGCTTTATTTCCCATGGGCAAATCATCTCATGCCAGGCTATATACCATTGTGCCACATATTTATCTCTAATATAAAAGCAAAACCAAATTGTTGGCATAGTTGTCAAAGTATTCATTTGTTTATGAATGTAGCAACAATGAATCATGGAACACTTCATCTAAAACTAATGATGTAATGTATGGGGATTAACATAAGAATAAAAAAAAAATAAAATAAAAAAAATAAAAAAATAAAAAATAAAATATTATGTTTATGAATGTAGCTACAGCTTTTGAAGATCTTTAAGTGTAATAAAATGGAATACTTGGTTTTCAATTTGTCACTAAGAATATCATGCCAGCCCCTAAAGTCTAGATGCCTACAGCTGGTTTATAATAAGACTGAGGAAGGCAACTTGTTTCCTTTATGAAATAAGTGACATTTATGATCACAGTTGCACTTCCAACTCTGCACAGTGGTCCCATAACTCCAAGCTCAGAAATGTATTTTTTAAATGCAGAGAGCAAAAAAAAAAAAAAAAAAAAAAATCTGGCTGCTGATTGAAAGCCAGCTCTTGGTATTCATGGTTCACCTATAGTTATTTTTGGTGGTTTGTTATATATACTTACATAAAGAGTCACTTATTATACAAGATTAATTATTTCACTTTTGTCCAAGACTATGTTCATAGTACATTTAAAGAAATAAATTTTAAAGGATTTGCTCTCTTGGAGGTATGCAGGATTTTTCTCTCTGATATTGTAGTATTTTTGATGTTTGTTTTCTCTAAATCCAGTTATACTGTTGAAAAGGATTTTAATTTCAAACTTTGTACGTCACTGGAACATATAATTACATTTTAAATGTTATTTCAGTAAAAACTTATTATTTATTCATTCCTTTATTAAATATATATGAATGCAGATGTTCATATCAATATAGATATGTACATATATAAAGATCATATATAGATCATGCCTAAAATATGCCAGACACTGTTAGGAAATTCCCGATAAATATGATTCTATAAAGTGTCTTCTCAGTATATCAAGCTTCTCTTTGTATTACAAGTCAAACTTATTTCTAGCTAAATAGTGATTTATATGCAAACCTGTACTCTGTCAAGCAAGACTGAAAATGTAGAAGGACCTTCTGATATTCATACAGAGAGCTAAGCAAACATATACATGTAACTCTGCCTTTGTTGCAAATATAAAAATCTATAAATTTGGTTTCTGTTTGTGGGTCATTGAGCTGAATAGAGTGAAAAGTTTACAACAAATTGAGAAGAAATATGTTCTAATAGCTGATATTGCTTAGAAGAATTCAGAACTAATTTCATTAGAGTTGCCCAAATAAAGCTTCATAAAGCTGAAAACTTGCTATGGCAAATCATGTGCAACACGAGAATGCCATTACTTGGTCAACACTGACTTATAATTAATGAGTAGTACATTTACAAAACGCTTTATGAAAAATCTGCTGGTTTAATTTAATAGATCTCCTTACTTCATCATACAAGTTGTTAACTGGAAGTAAGAGGGCTTTTTTCTTCAAATATGTGAATAAAATAGGAAGTTATTATGGCCAGACAGCTATGTGAAAAAATAACAGTTCAATTATCATCAGAAACAAAAGATAGATTTACATAGTCTTTGCAATTCTATTTATTTGGGAAATTAAAAAGAAAGAATGAAAGCAAATAACTTCCACAGGCTTTTTTTTTTTAATTCATTAAACCACTAATTAATATTATAGTGATTAATTATTTGTATCATTGTACCACATGTTCCGGCCATTGCCTTGAGGAGACTTATAAATAAAAGTGTGTATTAGAATATACTAACATTAAAATATCTGATCAGTAAATAGAAATTCAAAATTTGTCAAAGTCTAGCTAGTTTTGTGTTGAACTGAATGATGTGAAAATATTCTGATTTTTTTCCTTGCTTCTGTTGTTTTGACTCATGCCATTAATTTAGTTTGGAAAATTATCCTTTTAAATTTGTATTGAGTACCTCTTTCATAGCTGGAATTGATTTCTCTCCTTTTGTATATCTGTCTAATTGTTATACTCATTTTAGTTTGATTTGCATGATGATTGTTGTGGACGTATATGCCTTCTTCCACACATTTGTATATTCTTCTAAAAAAATGATTCATTCTTTCTAGCTACCCAGATTCAAATATGCCGCCTTATGTATAGAAGAAATCCTAACCTTGTTAAAATTCCTTGAGTTTTTTTATTTTATTAGAGCAAATGGATAACTACATCACATGTCACCAATTAATACTTGTTAAAGACGGTGAATAATGTTAAAATATTTAGGCAGAGAGAAACTGAATTCCTGGCACCTACTTTAATTAGTCAGTTCATAGTCTTTTCATGAAATTTCTATGATCTTAGTGGGGGCAATAATTTAGCAGCTAAACATAAATGATAATAAACACCATACCTATTCTTTGTTATAAGATTTTATTTGCTCAGAATTCTATGGTTCTGCGCTTCTGACCCTTGACATCAATAGCTAAAACAAAGATTTCCAAACATGGAGATTCACTTTACTAAAATTCAAGCTGTTAGCAAGTGCTTAAAATGCTAGTCATTGATATTTAATTTTGAATTCCTATTTGCCTACAGTGCTATTTAGGCTTTTATAAACTTAGAGCAATATGGACAAGGAAAGGATTTGATAGAAATGTAGTCAACCTCCTTAACCTTACTAATCAAGGTAATGCTGTTTTAAAAATAATCATAGAAAATGTGCTATACAAAATAGATCAGAAATTGGGTTATAGGGGTGCCTGGGTGGCTCAGTTGTTAAGCATCTGCCTTCGGGTCGGATCATGATACTAGGGTCCTGGGATCGAGCCCACATCAGGCTCCCTGCTCTGCGGGAAGCCTGCTTCTCCCTCTCCCACTCCCCCTGCTTGTGTTCCCTCTCTCGCTGTGTCTCTCTCTGTCGAATTAAAAAAAAAAATTGGGTTATATTTTCTATGACCTATATTGCTGAAAATATTATTCATTCATTCTTTTATTTATATATTTATTCAAGAAGTATTAATTAAATGTCTGTAATGCATGAGACAATATGCACGGTGTCTAAACACCACTATCTGTTATTTCATCAATATATTTGAAATAAGTCAGAGATTTTATTTGTCTAATTGGTTTATTTCTCCACATAGTTGGAGTAGAAATTGCTCCATTAAACTGAATACGTTTGTTAGTGATCGTTCAAAGTAAATGTACTTCCATTAAAAAAAAATAAAATATTTGGTTGTGCTTATAAATAGATAAGAATGATCTCTAAAAGATTCACATAATCCTAAAAAAGATGTGAGATGTGAGACACTTTTTTACAGGATGTTTTTATTTTACTTATCTGTTTTATTAATTCATTGAAAAAGAGTGTATTAAGCATCTTTCATATGCCAGCATTGCATTATATACTGGAGCTATAATAGGAAGCTACAATAGTAAATGAAGATACTCAATGATTTCATGGCGAATTTAGCCTACTGAAGGAGTTTTCCATCATCATGGAAATACACAATTAGTTGTATAATCTTTTAAGTTTTATATAAGATAGGTATAGAGGGTCTTAGAAATATATCATACAGGGGCAGAACACAATGACTAACTGGACACAGGGGAGAAAAGGTCATGGACTAAACTTTGGATCTGGGCTGCATACACACCTGGGGACATTCACAAAACAAAGAGAGGAATCTTAAAAATTATTACATTGCATAACTTCATAAGAAATCATTCACAGGTTTGCAGTGAAGATCATTAACTTTGGTTTCGGACATGCTAGCTTGATTTTCATTTAAAACATCTAAGAAAGTTTGACAAGTAGGCAATTGGACATACACATTGTAAACTCAGAAATAGACAATCCATACCATCCCTTCTCATATCAATAAAAGTAATACAGAATACATGAATAAAACAACTTGACAAGTTTAATTATTTTACCCAAATTGATTGTCTAAACTATCCTATTTGATTCATAGTTAATTAATGTATTTGTTGGGTTAGTGGGGTGGGTTAGGGCAAATGCTATAATTCCAGGCCAAATCAATTACTATATTGCTTTTATGAAAAGAAGAAATAGTTCAAGGAACATTCTATCCTCACCATTTTTCATTTCATAATTTTTATACAGACAGTTCTGAAAGTAAAGTGCTGATACACTATTTCCATTTCATTCAAAAGCAGGAAACAACAAAAATATTGCAAGGGGGGTACACACATTTATGAGGTTCTGGTTTACTTTTGCTGACTCCAAATTTTAGGTGTTTCAGATTGGAAGTAATACACTTCCAAGTAATCTACAACTGAAGTATATACTTCAATACCTGGATCCTGGAGAAATGGAACTAATTCAAAATATCAAATAGACAATCTCCAGTGAATTGGGTCATGCCCTCCAAGTTCCTTCCCTCCGTGGAAGGCACTCTTGTCCTAAGCTGCCAGAAATGTTGATTTCTGAGGGTTTAAAATTGAATCCATCTCCAGAAATTTCAGAGGAATTTGGAAGGAAATCACCTCACCAAATATTACTCCCTTCACAGAGTAGACCTATATTAAATTACTGGTTGATGTTGGGGTAAAAGGGCCTGACCCTGTTGTCTTGAATGGAAACAGCTCTGAGAAGCTGTGCAGCTAAAGATTTCCCATAGAACTGGAGGGGTTCTATGTCCCATGGTGCAGCTTCATCACAGCTCAACATTCTTGCTCCACCCAGTCCTGTCCTTCTCATCCCTTTGAAGTTGTCATTCATAAAAGTACCTTCCATGAATATTCCTTGAGGCAAATCTCTGCCCTAGGGTTTGGTTCCTGAGGACCCCAACCTACACAACGTGCATTCCAAAAAGGATTTTTACCTGTATCCATGCCAAAAATATGAATGTTCTCAAAATCTTCCAAATCTCATTAAAAATAGGGCAATAGTCATTTGAAATATGCTTTATTAGGGAGGAAATCACTTATAGTGGTTCCTGTTCACAGTCACTCTCTTAGAACAGTGCTTCAGTGGCCAGCATCATCAGTATCATCTGGAGACGTGTTAAAGTGCAAAGATTCAAGACCCACCCCAGCTTCACTGAATCAGAATCTCTAGAAACGGAACCCAGGAATCTGTGTGGAGATCATCTCTCCAGATGACTTTCACACATGTGTAAGTTTAAAAAGCATAGCAAATATCGGATATTGATGGAGAAAGGATGGATAATATGATTGCATAATTACATTCAAAAATAATTTATATTTTCATTAAATTAATTAATTAAACTGATATGAGCTTTTAGTCGCAGACCACTTCTCACTCTACCTGCCCTTTTTTTGCATTACCCACTCCCTCATCTTCAATTACTAAATAACTAATTTCTCTCTCCAGTTAAGTTCTCTTGGACATCTCCACTTAAATGTCCTGTATGTGCTTTGAACTCAATATATCCTGAACTGAACATATTTTCCTTCTTAAGCCTACTTCTTATATCCCTCAGAGTGTGTAGAACCAGCATCCATTTGACCAAACCAGAGATTTGAGATTTCTACCTTATCTCATAATTTTATCTTTTCCCTCACATTTACTCACTATCTGCAATTTATCACTGAGTAGTATCAGTTAGGGTTTCTCTGGTTCCCAGCACAGAAACCAACTCATGTAAGTACAACAATATTTGAAGAAGAGTACTGGAGTAGGGATTACTTAAAAATAAAAGCTTAAAAAATAAGTAAATAAAGGGATATGAGCAACATCAATATTAGAGACAAGTATTAGTTGTTACTGTCCCCATGTTTTACAAATAAAATACATAGTTATAGAGTAATAGAAGTAGCTAGATTTCAAAAAAAAGAAGAAGAAGTAGCTAGATTCCCACTCTGATTTGTAGCTTCATACATTAGATTCTTTTAGTTCCTTCCTTCACCCAAAACCTAATAGTTTAACTTCTCTATTTTTCTATCAAACCACTTCCATCTTTCTGAAAAAGGTCATCAAGAGTCTTTCAGCAAGCCTGTGATTTAAGAGTACAAAACTGGTCACTATTGGGCTACTACTTGCCATTTTACAAATTGCTTTCACATGTCATTTGTTATTTGATGTTAACAAAAATCATGTGCTAGATTTTAATTAACAGATGAGAACGCATGTATGAGAATGTACATATTAATTGAGGTCAGGTGGTTTGCTCAAGATCAAGCTTCTAACTGATAGAATAAGAGTAAGATTCAGGTCATCTGAGTTCACATCCTGTCCATTGTTAAAAGGAGTTCAGATGTTAACTTTGGAAAGATTTATCATCTATCATCATTTATATATGGTGATTTCTTCTTGATGTTACTGGAATCACCTCAGTGTGTAATTTCCTTAAATTAAGAGAACACAACACAGATTCAAGTCTCAGTATATTCTCCATAAAGGCTGCTTCTTTGTTGCCTTGAATCGATGTGTAAGTATGTATGATGATATGGTCTTATGCTCAAGGAAGAACTAAAGGGGGAATTGAAGTATCTGGAAACCTGGAATTATTTTCCTATTAATGTCTGGTTTGGTGTATCTGATATTTGGAACAATTTTAGAAAACCTAAACAATCTTTATTAATTTTTAACATATTCTACACTATTTATTGAGTGTCTACTCTATGCCAGTCATTTTGCTGGGTAATGTGTAAGAAGAGATGAGAGCAATAAAATACCCATTCTCCTGGAGAATATTACCTAATAAAGTGGAAAGCTGATGACAAGTAAACAAATCCATAATAAAGTGATTACAAAATGCAAAGTGTATGAAGGAGATAACCATGAAAACTGGGGTGCTAAAATTCAGAATAATGTAAGACAGAGGAACTCCCTAACCTGAACATCATTGCTATTAATACTATCTTAATATTAATAATACTACTAGTATTACATATTCAAGCTACAAGCTTCTATTTTCCTAAGGTATTAAAATACTTGCAGCTATGAACCCATTCAATAAAAAAGGATTATGTGTGCCATACAGTGTTGCAAAGATGCCTTCAGGTTTCTAAAGTTGAAATTTTAAATGCATTCTCATTTTTGTTTATGATTATTTAGATTGATACATCTCAATTAAAACATAAAATATTTCCAATAGCACTTCTATCCAATAGCACATTAACAAAGCGATTGCCTTGACCTTCATTTATTCCCTTTAGGTGAATGTTGAAAGGTTTTGCCACAAGGAAGATTTCTGGTCACCTTTTAATTTTCCTGTAAATTGGAAGGGGGATTGCTACTGATGTTGAGTGCAGTGGGTGATTTTACACCTTTCAAGAGCAGGCAGACGGTAGCAGCAGATGGGACATATTTATAATCCCAAACATCCCCACTGAACAGTCATTTAAACATCTGGGTTTGAGAAAGGGTCACTACTTCTGGAATGAGTTCAAATGTGTTATAACCTGCTTCACCTACCCCATCATGTACACAATGATAGTTAGCAATTCTCAAAACCAACAGGCTGCTCAAATTCTCTTTTCTGTTTCTTCTCTATTCTGATTTTTCTTTTTCTGAAGCAGATTCACTGGGGAAAAAAAAGAAAAAACAGGATTGTACATTGAGTGTATCCATAAAAGCACTGGCTAGCCTTATGGACACTTAGTATATGCCAGACATTGTGATAATCACTTACATCCATTATAACATTTAATCTACTAAACTTCCCCTTGAGGTAAAGACTATCATTATCTCATTCCCTAAATTCTTTAGAGTAGAAAAGGGATGAAAAAGGATCCAATAACCTTTCAATAAGATGAATCCAAGTTTTCTCTGGGCTCTGCTTCTCCTCCACTGGGATATTTTAACAATTTTCAAGTAACTTAATCAGTTGTACCACTGGGGAAGCGGAAGCACAATGGAAGGGAATTTTCTCCCTGGAAATTATCCCTCTCTATCGTGATGAAAATAGTTTGCTGAGATATTGAGAGAAAGATATTTACAATGATTATCATTCTAGACTCTAATATTAATTATTACTTTAGTTTTCTGTCATGTCTCTCCAAATATCATCAGAAGTCCAGCATCATGGGCGCCTGGGTGGCTCAGTTGGTTAAGCGACTGCCTTCGGCTCAGGTCATGATCCTGGAGTCCCTGGATCGAGTCCCGCATCGGGCTCCCTGCTCGGCGGGGAGTCTGCTTCTCCCTCTGACCCTCCCCCCTCTCATGCTCTCTCTATCTCATTCTCTCTCTCAAATAAATAAATAAAATATTAAAAAAAAAGAAGTCCAGCATCATATATAAAGAGGAGCAAAAAATAGCTCACCTTTCAGAGTTTTAAAAAGGCTAAGTATTGTACTCATGCCATTAAACAAAACCAAAGCAAAATAAAATTCTCAGGAATGTATAAACTTCTTAAAATATCAGGTACTTGGGTGCCTGGGTGGCTCAGTCATTACACGTCTGCGTTCAGCTCAGGTCATGATCTCAGGGTCCTGGGATCGAGCCCCGCATCGGGCTCTTTGCTCGGCAGGAAGTCTGCTTCTCCCTCTCCACCCACCCCCCGGCTTGTGTTTCCTCTCTCGCTGTATCTCTGTCAGATAAATAAAATCTTTAAAAAAATTAATTAATTAAATAAAATATCAGGTTTAGAGCTAGCAGTATCTCTTCACTTATGCCACAGGCCATATATATATAATATATAATTGATTTGGGTGAAAGTTACTGTATCAGAGAAATAAAGGAGACAAATGAATATATTATTGCAGTTACAATAAAAATTAATTTGAATCCCTATCTACTTCATAAAATATCACAGCATAAACCAGAAACTAGGTGGTTATATATGCCATAAGGGGACACAAACAACCCCTCAGACACCCCAGTCCTAACCACTCTTTCCTACAATTAATTCTTCATTTTGCAGGTGTCAGCTGAGAGGCATCCTTCTCTCACCCTCTTGTGCCTGGGTTAGCTGCTTGTCACATGACCTTCCTTAATTCCCCATGCTGACTTTTATTCCAGGAACTCAATGCAGTTTATGGTACAAACACAATTTTACCAAGAGTTGAATTGGATGTTTCTTGTATTATCAAAGGGCTTTTTGCTTTCTATAATATATTTTCTTACAATCATTCATCTGATTTTTCTCAGTTGAGTTCTGGTTTCATTCACATGGACTACAGAGACCCTAACAATTTTCTCAAAATTGGTCTAATATAACAATTGAACAATAAATTTAAGCAACCATAGTTTGCACCTCTGAGCAGTCTCCTATGTTGTGTGCTGGTATGGTACAATGATGAAAATTGAACACAGTCTTCTGAGAAATACAGACACACAGAGATATTGGAAAGTATAATATAAGGTATTTTTAAAATACAGGTTATCATAACACCTTCTGCAGTGTAGAACTTCTGAGGTGAAATTAATTCCAAGGGTTTACAAGAGAGATAGGGGGCTCAAAAGGCATTTTAGGGAATAGGGATAATCCTTAAATGGTATCTTATGGAAAAGAAAACTTTCCCAACATGTGATTGACAAGAAGAGCTTTGCAGGAGAGAAAACAGAGTGAGCAAAAAAAAAAAAAAAAAATGGTGGAGGGAAAAGATGGGAATCTGTGAGATCTATGCAAGAATAAACAACTCCTCAAAATAGTTTAATACTGTAAAACCTCTTGGACATTAACCAAAACTAGTTTAGACTAAGTCAGTAAAGAGTGGAAAATTATAACTGTAAATATTTCAAATATTTAATAATCATTCATTTTATTTTTTATGGACTCTCAGTTGTAACTAAAGGATATTTATAGGTTGTCAATGTCTTATACTTGAATGCTTTCTCCAATATGTGATTTTATTTTTAAATCAATTTCAACAGATTTGGGGGCAGACTGACTTCCTTTGTGAAATATTTGAGGATTAAGTTTGACTTCCAGTTTTATTATTCTATTATATAAATCTATAAAATGGATTCTGTCCTCACATAGACTACTTATGCCTAAAAGTCTTATGATACAGAGTAAATGATTCATTTTTCAATGTACACCATACTTATTTTTCAAGGCCATATTTTTGTCACTCTCAAAAATTAATTTTGATTTCACCCTCATCTCACTTTAAGATTTAACAATGACCAGGAATTAGTGCTCAATCTCATGCCTCTACCCTCTGCTCATGACCAACAAAGAATGATTATTCCCCCCCAAGGAAAGACTCATATACTGTGATGATTTTTTTTATTTTACATTTTTTTATTTTATTATGTTATGTTAATCACCATACATTACATCATTAATTTTTGATGTAGTATTCCATGATTCATTGTTTGCATATAACACCCAGCGCTCCATTCAATACGTGCCCTCTTTAATACCCATCACCAGGCTAACCCATCCCCCCACTCGCCCTCCCCTCTAGAACCCTCAGTTTGTTTCTCAGAGTCCATAGTCTCTCATGGTTCGTCTCCCCCTCCGTGATGATTTTTGAAAGTGGCTGGTAACATTACTTGTTACAATTCCCTCTCAGTGACATGAAAGTGAAGGAATGAGAGAGTTACTCAAATCAAGTTTGAACAAAAACTCAGCAAGCTAATTCTGCTCATTCAGGTCAAATATTGTTGCCTTGTCTAGATAATTGCCCAAGCAATGTGAACTGTCTTATAATACTCTAACTTTTCTCTCAAACAACTTAATTATCCCATCAGGAAGCTTAAAACAATGAAATATACACAACTTTAACTATAAATTAATTGCTCATGGATTGGTTCATTTGGGGATAATCAAAGTTTTTCTCTTACCAGGGCTTGGCTCTTCTCGCTCCATGCTCTCCCCATAGGACTCATGTCTATAATCTCTTATCCGAAATTTGGAAATCCATCAACTTTTGAAAGCCACAAGTAACATAATTTGGAACACATTGGGGCCCTCTATTCTTGGAGCAAACACAGGAGTATATTTCCCCTTCAACTGAAGCCTTGTTATTTACAACTTGAGAGCTCTCTTTATCTCAATATCTTGAGTTGATGAATCCATATTCTCTTGGATAATAATAGTTGTCTATTTTTGAACTTACTATGAGATAAGAATTGTTATTATCCCTTTTTCTGGATGAGAAAACAGAGCCTTGAAAGATAAAATAAGAGAACCTCAGTAACACAACTAGAAATCAAGGGAGGTGAAATTCAAACCTGAGCAGCTTGACTCCAGAGTGATCCACCCTCACCTATTTTCAAACCTTTACTCCATCCTTTCTAATTCTAGAAGGAAAGTTAGAGAAAGAAAAATTATCTCAACTTTTATTCTAGGAAAGGTTTCTAAGCCTATTTTATTGACAGTTCCTTAAAATATATCTACCTGATTATGAGACTATCCTGGGTAGGACCCATTGTGAGCATTTCAATGACACTTTTAGCAAAGACTTATATGGACAGTATCCCCTAGCATGTATCCCTCCCGCCTCAGTTATTAACACTCCCTTCTTATTTACTTCTTTACAACTATGAAGTATTTTCAGACATAAATCATTTTCATTGGGGACTAACTACACAATATTTTAATCATGTTTCTTTGGTTATTTAGGTCAGATAAATGTCATACCTGGTATATCAACATCGTTCATATCAATAGCTATTAACTGACTTTTATAGGTTTCATTCTAATTTATTTAGCTTCATGCAATTATCACACCATGTTCTCAGAAAACAACCCTAATTTCTCTTAAGAGCTATTTTTTTAATGAACTCATAGCATGGCTCTTTGACTAAAGTACATACCTAAAACTTCCACATAAAGAAATATAATTTCAGGTATCCCTTTATTTTATAAATGTCTAAGCAATATCAAGAAGAACCAACTTTTAGTATTTGAAAGAAAAAAGCTTATGAGAGAAAAATATTGTAGCCTAGATGGCCACTTGACAAGTGGGACTCAGAGTTAAAAATGATTTTTTCATGATTTCACCATACTCATTTGTAGATATTTATAGACATGTACAGAGTTGGAATTTTTTTTTAATGCTTACTTTTCTGGTTGAATATAATTTAATCTGGGGGCTAAGTGTCTGACAGGAAAACATCTTAGGATGGATCAACTCTACACTTTAGCATCAAAGTGAGTGCTATATTTGGTGACATTTGGGCCTTGAGCAATAATTTGGGTCCACCTGGGCCTGATTAGCTGAACGTAAACTAATGTCAGAATAATCTTTAACATACCACTTGCCCCCCGCCCCCAATCACCTGGGTCTCCCCCTCTACCCTTAGGGAAAATAACTGTTAACATTCAATCAAGTTAAACAGCAGTCTAAGTTTGTTCCTCTGGGAGTTCTATATAGCATTGGCTAAAACACTTCTGTTAATATTGTGACCTGAAGGAAAAGAGTAACTGAGTCACCTTGTTTTTGTTGTTGTTTTTAAATTCACAACTGAAACTGGTATGTGTTAGGGAAAAAAAAAAAATCCTAAATAAAAAGCAGGACCACAAGGAGTTAATGCATCAACCTCTCACTTTGGTAGACTTGTAAGAAATTCTGGAACATGTTAAAATATGACATAGGATTGTTGAACTTCACCTCTTGTTTTAAACCTCTGTCCTGAACACAATGGGTTCAAGATCCCCTTGCTTATAGTCAACTTCAAAAAAGAACCATGGGTGATTTAAGGCCTCTTTGGAATGAAGTAGAACTGACAAGGAATCAACATGAATCAGGCCTAAACACACAGTTTGTTACCAAACAAAAGCCATGAAAAATGGAGGCTCTCCTATAATTACTAGGCACCTAGGAGACCAGTAGATGAAATTTTATGGTGCTCAAGGGTCAAAGATCAACTTAAGACTGATCATCAGCTTTCATCACTGTCTTTCACCAGTTGAGATCAAATTAATTCTGATGTAGCTTCTACTGCTGGTAGTTTTTTTACATCTCTGTGAATGAAAGATTGTGACACGGAATGGCATCTTTTTACGTTAGTATCAGATGAACTCATTAGATTTTTGGCGAAAATTCATGTCTGTGATCTCCAGTTTGGTGTTTGACACCTATTCCATGGCAATAAATAAACATCATATGATCATATGTATTTCTAAAGAAAACTTTACTCTTAAAAATGATATTTATAGTTTTCAAATATTAATAAAAAGTTTTCAGATGCTATAAATAAGCGAGAAAAAAATGCTAAAGTGAATAACCTTGGATGGCAAGAGGGCAGTAAAACTACTGCTGTTTTTTGATTTGCAAATCAATACAATTTTAGAAAGTCATTTTCCTTGTCAATAACAATTAACAGCAGCCTTAATCTTTTGATTCAGTAATCATGTATGTTACTGCTTATCCTAGGTAAATAAACTTAAATGCATAAAATTATGCATTATATACCATTTGTGATTGTAAAATTTAGAAATATGATGTATTGTGATATATGTGTTATATTTTATAATGCAGGAAATAGGCAAATTATTTGTACATCTGTTTGATGGATTACACTACCACTGTAAAAATAATGAACATACAGCCTATATAGAAACATAATAGGGAACATTATAAAATTTTCATAATAATTTTGATCAAATTTATATAGAAAATTATATCAAGCAAAAAATATAGAATGGAAGTAGAATGAACATATCCATAATATATAAGGTCTATTACACAGAAATAGCTATAAAGACCAAAACTAATGCGACATTTAAAGTAAAGAGGTCCTTTACTTTTCCTGCAGCAATATATAAAAATATAAATAAAATTTATTTATGATAGTGGCATAGTTTTTTTTAATGTGTATGTATGTGTGCTAGTATGATGAAGTAGGTATTTTATGCCCAATACCTTATGTTTTCCTCTTTGTTGAATACATACACAGTATTAAATACAAAAGAATTCACCTCCACATCAAGAACAACTGTAGTTGTTTTTAAATTTTTTCTTCACCTGCAAGTTTCTTTAATTTATTTGCTACCCTAATGCGAGATCCAAGATACCACAAATCCATGATTCTTTTCTTAGTTCTTTCTTAGTGAGACAATTCCTCTAAACTTCATTTCTTGTCTGTTCATGGCTTACAATATTACTAACTCTTTTATTGTTATTTTCTTGAAAAATTTAGCTACCATTAATTTACTGCATGATAAGTGCCTGACACGCACTGAGCTAAGCTTTTTTATTTATATTTCTTCATTCACTCTTAACATTCTCATCATCAACTTATTGATGAAGGAACTACAGTAAAGAGGACAATTTGTCCAAAGATATCAAGCCAAAAAGGCTGAATTGAAATTCAAGTTTAGATACATCTTACTTGAAAGCCCAAGTCAGGTTCTTAGTCACTATACTTCTACTTCACATTGTGTACTTTATTAAATATAAATCCAGGGGAAAATAGGAGAGAGCTTAGCCTCTTAAAAAATAAAGGTATGTCGCTGATGATGCCAGGTACTTTTTCTGGGAAATAAGCAGAACTGCTTACTCAAAATTAGTGGAAAGCTTCAAATTGTCTGAGCTATTGAGACAAATCCAGTGGAGAGTAATACAAAAGATATTTCTTCTATGAAAACTGTATTGATATGTTAATATTGACAAGATATCAAAGTAAATTCTCTCTCAACTTTATTGAGTCACACTGGCCAAATAACAGTAGGCAAAGATCAAAACAAAAGGATGAAAGGGGAAAATGCAATTTAAAAATTAACAAAACTTTCATTTTTTGGCAGAGGCTGATTTTCAGTCTTTTTTTTTTTTTGGAGGAAAATTGGACATCTCATTGCACTATGGCCCCAAAGAATATATAAGGGGAAATGCCTGTATTATTAACTCAAACATTTCAACTAATAGGCTAAAAGAGATGAGGGAATTTGTGGAGAGAAGAATAAATCCCTCAGTCATAAAGTTATGTGATGCCAATTAAAATGCACTCCCAGGTTGTAAAGCAGCTGCCAAAATGCAGAGTGTTTTCAGAAAATAATTCTGGAGAGGGTCTAGGTGTCACAAGGGCTTTTAACATTCATCCTCAGAATATTTCATCCACAAATATAACTCCAAGCAAAAGCAAAGGGAGTTTGCCAAGCACAGAATTTCATTTAGCACCCTGGTAGTTCACTTAATTAGAATAAACCCAGACTTCCTTAAGACTCTTTTGTAAGCCTAAACCTCATCACCTCAAACTGACTTTTTAATTATGTGGTTCTTAAGAGCCTTTGGGCATGTAATAGGGCAGACTGTAAATATAGCCGTTAACACACACACACACACACACACACACACAAGCTTTTAGAGTCTAGCAATGGATACAAATGATATTCATATTACTCTCCTGTGATACAAATTCAGGAAAGGCAAATATTAACCTTTACAAGCCTCAATTTCCTATCTGCAAAATAAGATGAAAATAGTTGCTGTTTCATAGCTACTATTTTGTTTTCAAGATTAAATAAGATGACAATTTTTACAAAGTGTATAGTACAGCACTTATGTGACAAATTTAAGCAAACAAAATTTAAGCTAGCATCAGTGCAAAGAATGACAAAGGGAAGTAAAAAGTAAAAAGTCCTGAATTAGAGTCCTTTCACGGCCATTACATAGATGCACAAACTTAGAAAAATCTCATCATAATAGTTGTCCTCAGTATCCCTATATGCCCCACCAGATTACATTCAGGATATGAGTCCTTAATTTTATTGCAATCTAGTTATGATTGAATCTCTTAAGAATTCTTAGCAGCTAATATAACTAAAGTTAAGTTATATAAACCTTTCCATTAAGCTGTCCTTTTAAATTCATATTTGAGAGAGTTTGTACATAACAAGAACCTTTTATTAATTTACTTGTGAAAAGATGTCAAAAATGAGTAAATTATAATCTTATAATAAATTACTCTCAAGACTAGCTTTACTCGTTCGTTTGGTCCTTCTTTTCAAAAGAAAACATAGAACTGCAATAACTGTAAACAATCATCCTAGTAAAAACAATTGAAATCAAGAAAAAAACATGGGAAGAAGGGTAGGAAGGCACCATATGAATTGAATCAATGACCAGGAACGATGACAAGGAATTCTCAGAGGACTACTTTAAAGTAAAAGTAGAAAACCTGGGCACTTCACACCAAAGTAAAGTTGTGCCATGCAAGTTGGTAATAAAACCTAGGACATTTGAACTTTTTCTTACCTATCTGCACTAGGCAAGGGAGGAGGATATTAAGTCCCAGGTAGCTTCAGGTAAGAAATCCAGTAAGAAATAACTACATTGCACAGTTCCTAATTTTGTAAAGACAAAATTTAAACAAATCTCCAGGAAAAAAGAAAACAAGAAAAAGTTTTGGAAAGGAGGAAAACAGTCTTGCAGAAGCTGACACTCATACACTCATGGGTCAAAACATAAAACACAGAGGGATTGACTCATTATAACTGAATGAGAGCTAAAACAAGCTGTACATTAAAAATTGGGAACTGCAACTGTTGTGTTGCACATTTCATGTGGAATTGCTCAACTGACATTTTCGCCATGGACATACGGGATATTAAAATAAAGCAGGACTTGAAAGGTTTTAATACTTCATGGTTATGTTACAAAAACACTGAAGCCTAAGTTTGGCAGGCTTCCAATGGATTTAAAATTTCCCTAATTCACCCATAAATAAGACAGTTTCTCAGTTGAACGACTGTGATAACTTCAGATCCCACTATACTTCTATTTGCAGTTTATCTTGTTTTTTTTTTAGGAAAAGGAAATGGTCACAAATTTCTTAGAAGAACACGAAAACCAAATCCCTGACCAAGCTGTTTTCCCTTTTGTTTGGGAGGATCCAATTGTAGAGATTGCAAATGACACCATCAGTCATTGAAATTGATGAAGCTGCTAAGATAACATTTTTCACCCCAGTGTAAACACTGATGGATCCTTCGAGAGATGCCTTACATTGCAAGTCTGGGATTTAGTTTATGGGTCTGACAAGTGTGACCTTTAAAATAACATATTTGCTATAAAAGAGGAAAGAAAACTCTTTATAACTAAAATATATTGGCCACAAAATCACTTTCCAGCAAGTAGTCTGATTACAATCAAAATAACACACCAAAATGAAACAGTTTACCTGTGATCAATTTTATGTGGTTGTAAAATGCTAATTATGAGAGAAAACACATTCAAAGTTTGTGGTACCATCTACAAAATTTGCAGAGAATCTAACATTCAGTGATGTGTAGCACATATGGGTAAGCAGATGGCCAAAGTATTATTTTTAAAAACAGGACTTTTGCTGACAAAATACAGAATTGGAATGGTGTGATTGGAAAGCTAAGAGGATGTTATTTATGAGGCAGTAAGCTCATGCTCAGTAATTGGATTCTTGCTAAATGGCAGATAAAAAGGACTTGGGGAAAAAAAAAGAGTGTTTTCAGCTATAGAAATGAATGAGAAATTCTTCTGACAATATCTTATCTGTAATTTTTATCCCAGCTCATCGCCTTTCACTTCTTTACCTTTGGGGGAGCTATAAGAGGAGGGGTCACCTGACCACTTCAGGCTTTTCATGCAAGATGTCACCTCTTTTCTTTTTGGTAAAATTCTGGGGGCGCGGGCGTGGGGGGAGCGGGATGTGATGAATTCATTCTGAATGTGCCCAACTACAAATTAGATATAATATATATTTTAAATCTCCATACAAAAAATAATATGTAACAAAGACTAAATTGGCCACTTAAAATAACTTGATAAAAGGGTTCAAACTTTCAGTCTGTACTGCTGAGAGTATATCGTAAATGTTCTCAACACACACCAAAGGTAGCTGTGTGAAGTGACGGATGTGTTGATTAGTTTGATTGTGGTAATTATTTCACAACATATACATATATCAAATATCACAATGTGCACCTTAAATTAATACCCCAATAAAACTGGAACAACATAACTTGCTGATTCTGATGCCTCTTCTTTAAGCTATTTCAATATCCTGTTTATAGCCCTAATATTCATCATATTTGAATGAAATTTTGGGGGAACCCATATGCTTTCTTGGATTTGCTATTTCCTTGCTGAAAACAGGGATTATCTCTTGTACGTTTTTTTTGTTCTCCTAACCAAGCATTAGGCTTGGCCTGTAGTAACTGCTCAGTAAAATTTTACTGAATAACTTAATGAAGCTCTATTATTCCATTAATAAATTTTAAACCATCACATTTAAAATTACAACAATTTTGGGGTGCCTGGGTGGCTTGGTCATTAAGCGTCTGCCTTCGGCTCAGGTCATGATCCCAGGGTCCTGGGATCAAGCCCCGCTTCGGACTCCCTGCTCCGCGGGAAGCCTGCTTCTCTCCCTCTCCCTCTCCCACTCCCCCTACTTGTGTTCCCTCTCTTGCTCTCTCTCTGTCAAATAAATAAATAAAATCTTCTAAAAAATTAAAAAAATAAAAGTACAACAATTTTGGGGAGGATGAAAGTTTAATGTCGCTTTAAAAATGACCATTTTTAATAAAGGACATTTTAATAATTCCATGATAAGAATTAGCTTATATTTCAAATCCCCTGCCTATAGATGAATTAGACCTGTATTAGCATGTATGAATTACATTTTCAAGACATTTAAACTGCAAAATTCACTTAGTAATCTTTCCAAGTTTTTATGATAAACTAAGTTTTCCTCGTATTTTATTTCGAAATATTTCTCTTTTTTTTAAAGATTTTATTTATTTATTTGACAGACAGAGAGAGATAGCGAGAGCAGGAACACAAGCAGGGGGAGTGGGAGAGGGAGAAGCAGGCTTCCAGCTGAGCAGGGAGCCCAATGCAGGGCTCGATCCCAGGACCCCAGGATCATGACCTGAGCCGAAGGCAGACGCTTAACGACTGAACCCTCTGTTCCGAAATATTTCAGTTCAGTTTCATACCCGAGTCTTATGTCTTGTTATATATCACAGCTGTCTCTTATTATATATAAAATATATCTTCAAATATATATTCCCATAGCTGAAACCTGACTAACAGAAAAAGATATGTAAATGGAATGCCATATGTAATTTTGTTTTTGAAATCAACGTTTTGGTAAGCTCTCCCCACCCTTCCGAAAGTTACTCCAGCAGATTTTCTCTTTGCCCTGGGCGTCACAGACACGGAGGTGGGACCAGCTCTAGCCCCTGCTGCATGCCATATGACCAAGCCATGAGCGCATGGCTCCTTTCTGAGGCCAGGCCACCACAGAGGAGGCTGGGGCCAGGAGGAGAGCAGTCCCAGCCAGGCCTTGGCACAGGCCAGGTTAACCAGTAAGGACTCCAGGGATATAATGAACTCAGTTCTGTTCCCCCTCCATGGTGATGGTTGATGGTAAGTGGGGGGCAGCCCTGCCCCTGGCCTGGCCCCCAGGCATCATCAAAGGAGGTGGAGCCCCCGGCTAAGCTGCAGCACCACCTAGAGCATCTGCTGTGCCCAGTGGTTGGAGGCAGCTCTGTGCCTGCCAGAGACAGGCCCATCCCATTGCAGGAGAGCCTGGCCTCCCCTGGAATGGGCTACACACTGTGTGATGTGTGATGGCAAGGTGGGCCTTACTGCAATGTGATACACGCTAGCACGCTCGGCACTGACAACGAGGGGCAGTTCGAGGAGATCATGCAGCTGGTGGAGACCACACCTCACATGCAGATGGACTCTGCACTCGCCTCATGAAGCCACAGGTCATGGATGGCACATGGCCCTGGAGGAGCTCTTCCCCTGCATCTGGGCACTGAACAATGACCTGAAGCTGTTGCAGACCCCTGGGCTGGGGAGGTGGGGTGGAGGGGTCAGGGGGAGGTTGGAAACCAATATGGGTGCTGGGCGGTTACGGCGGAAAAAAGTCGCTGTTCAGTGCGTGAAGAACGACGCCACTGCCCAGGCCTTCCTGGCTGAATCCTGGGTCATGACACGGTTTGGCCACAGCAAGCAGGCCCAGTTTCTGAGTGGGAAAGGTTCCTGGAGGAGAAAGGCAGGCACTACATCGTCACTGAGCACATGGTCAAGGGAGCCTGGTGGATTATCTGCCTCGCAGACATCTCCTCAAATTCTCACTAGAAATCTGAAAGGCCATGAAATACCTGGAGGACAACTACTTTGTCCTTGGACACCAGCATGTTGCAGCCAAGGACAGTGTGGCCAAGGTCAGTGACTTCCACCTCACCAAAAAGGCCGCTAGCTTGCAAGACACAGGCAAGCTTCAGGTCAAGTGGACAGTCCCAGAAGCCCTGAAAGAGAAGAAATTCTCCACCAAGTCTGGAACATACAGTTTTGGAATCTTTCTCTGGGAAATCTACTCCTTTGAGAGAGCGCCTTGTCCAAGAATTTCCCTGAAGGACCTGGTCCCTCAGGTGAAGGGTTACAAGACAGATGCCCCCAGGGCTGCCCAGCTGCAGTGCCCAAGGTCAGGAAGAACTGCAGGCACAGGGGCGCCTGGGTGGCTTAGCCGTTAAGTGTCTGCCTTCAGCTTGGGTCATGATCCATCCTGGGATGGAGACCGCATTGGGCTCCCTGCTCGGCAGAGCCTGCTTTTCCCTCTCCCACTCCCCCTGCTTGTGTTCCCTCTCCCGCTGTGTCTCTGTCAAATGAATAAATAAAATCTTAAAAAAAAAAAAGAACTGCAGGCACCTGGACTCTGCCCCGAGGCCCTCCTTCCTGTAGCTATGTGAGAAGCTCCAGCACGTTAAAACCCGTAAGTTACACTTATGACGGCTGACTGTGACTGCTGACTTCCGCCCAGGTCATGGTCCGGTGGGGACCGAACCTGCATAGATTGTGGGCCTGGTGCCCCCACTCACTGGTCCCAAACCTGAACTTAGCCCAGAGGGACAGTGGATCTCTTTCCTCTCTTCCAACCTGTGCACCCCCTGTCCCCCACCCCAGGCCCCACCTAGGCCCAGCACCTTCTCTCATGGACCAGACTGTGGGGCTTGACCCACTCTAAGGGTCAAGAAGGGAGGAAGCAGATGCTCCCTACCATGGTCAGGCTTCTTCTAGCCTCCCATTTTGTCTTAGAGTTTTAATTCCTTTCCTTTATTGAAATTTTTATTTTTGATATGTGTTTTTATCATAATTATTATTATTAATTTTCAAGACGAGAAAGACAATACCCAGCAAATGGGCATTTTACAAGAAGTACAAATCTTGTTTTTCCTGTCCTGACCACAAAGGTTGGGGAGAGGAGGTCTCTCCTTAGGGACCCATCACTGGAGCCTTGTTCCCCATTCTGTGATCCCCGTTGGGTGATGCCTCAGTCTCTGCCTTTTGTTCTTAACTGTGTTGCACTGTTCGTATGTACTCAAGGAAGACTTCTGTCAGGAACTTATAGCTCGTGTGCCACTGTGGCCCACATTTTTTGTGAGGTGTGATCATAATAAACCACTCCACAAGGGAAAAATATGCATAAATACATAGTATTAGGATAAACTCTGGCATCCACCGATTAGCATGTAAAATATTATTTGTTGACATTATTAGAGTAAACAAATAAGTAAACATTAATAATCAGAATTGTACTATCTGGACACTTTTGATATCTATTAGGCAAACCAATCATATATATTTGCCAGCATCTGTTTTCTGTCACTTTCCTCTTAACCATAGAGGAATCAGTACTAACATTGGACGGTGAAAGAGCAGTGAAATTCTTCACTGGGGTTGTGGCCTAAGAACCCTGAATACAGCATCGGTGTTGACTTGAAGGACTTTGGAATTAGAAAACCTGGGTTTGGGTCCTATTTGAATCCCTGAATAGATTGGGACTTCAGCTATTAGCTTAATTTATCTAAAATCAAGTTTCCTCACATGCAAAAAAGGCAGTCAATATTACCTACCTCATAAGACTCTTCTTAGCACTATGTGAGAAAATACGTTTTATTCTTCAACTAGTTAGTGTCTAGTGCAGAGTGACTTCACCCATAATTGTAGTTATTCTTAAGTCAATCTATGAAATGATGATACCCAATGAAGGCTTAGCTGGACTGGTCATGGTGTGAGAATCATCCATCTATTAAATCAGGGATGCTCAGACCTGGAAGGAAAGGCAAGTTTGCAATCCATAGATTATTTGGGATTTAAAGTAGGAACTCTGCTGACTAAAATTCTCTATGGTTGCAAGATCTGAATTTGGAATCAGAAAGATGGAGTTTCGAATCCCTTAGATCAGTTACTAAAGCATCCACATCTTAGTTTCCTACTCCAAACATAGGGATTCATTTATTTTCTAATGCTTATCATGCACTAGATAGTTTGCTGGTGATTAAATATTAAGAGGATCTGAGAGATGATTTATATTGTGTTCTTAGTGTAGTTCCTATCAAATACTTAGCTGCTTCCCACATTTGGGGGCCGTTTTTGTTATTCACCAACTACCATATTTATATTTAAGACCTCATTATACTAAAATTATGCATTTCCTTGCATAGCATATGTCCAATTCTGACAGGGGCAATACCTATAGATGACAATGTGAATAGTGTCCCCAGATTTGAAATATACCTGATCTGAAATATACCTCATATTTAAAGTAAATCTTAGCTCACACCATTCTGATGTTAATTCACCATTTAAGATAATATGTAATTAAATGGCAAATATTTTAGTGACACACAATATTATTCCTTAATAACACTTGGGAGAAATTATCAGGCCTAGAATGCTCTTAAGTCTGGTATTACACAGGACAGCTTTCTTGTGGCTACTTGAAGATCTAATAATTTTTTGAGATCATTTTAATTTTTAAATGTCTAAATGTTCTTAAAATTTTCCACCTACATAAATCATTTCAAAAGCCCTTGGAAAGAAAATAAAATCCAAATATTTTTGATATGTAGGCTAGTTTCAGTCCCAAAAGACCATCAATTAGGAGAAATTTGAACATTACTTTTCCTTTGACTATTAAGAATATTTGATGATGTGCCCTAAACAAAGCATCTTAATCAAAATGTACAAAAATATGCTAAAAGAATCATATTTTCAGATTTTATTATTTTGATTTTGATTCTCTTATAATGACCTGGTTGGAAATAGTGAATGTAATTTCTTTTTCTATGAAATGATATCGATATAGTCTTAGGAAAGACCATATTTCAACCTTTGTGAATATTGCTTTGGGTTTATACTCTGCTTACATCTTTTCTTTTACTGTCTCTCAAGAACATACAGACAACCACCCCTAGAAAAAAAGGATCTCGTTTCAGATTTCACAACCTGCTTTATTCTAATTTTAGGTTTTCTGTTTTATTTTGTTTTGTTTTGTTTGACTAGGCAAAATCCTAAATTCAAAACCACAGAACAAGTGTTTTATATGAAATTCCCACGCATTGAGTATATCTGCATTTTCTGATTTTAATACGTAAGAGTTTGTTTTGCATAGTGTGTGTGTGTTAAGTTTATACATTGACATTGGGAACTTTCTTAGAACATATTCCCTGTCATAATTTCCACAGAAAATTCTGTATACTGTTGAACATTAAAATGAGGGATGCCTTCATTCAAGACTTGATCACCAAGTGAAACAACTTTGAAAATATTTAAGAACTTGCCATTTGCCAGTTCTGGAATTATTAGTGTTCTCAGCTTTTGACTCACATTGCACAATTAGATGTCAAAGTCTATGTGAGAAAAATTATGAGAGCTTTAATTTTGCATGCTCTTAAGACCCAGAATTATAAGACTATAGACTGAAAAATATTTAATAGAAATGTAAAGTGATGACTTTTTCTCCAAAAATCTCATAGAAGCTTTTCTTTTCTTTTTATTCCCTAATCCTCTTGCAAACACTTATGTCATACCTGCATCATTGTGGCAGAATTATAGGTAAATAATCAAGTCCATTCACTGTGAAACATGGGGACTATTACTTCTGGGTTTTCATCATTACTGTGGCCCATGATTTGTTCCCTAGACTCAAACGGAAGATACATTGCCTTTTTGGTGATCTACAAACCCAGACATTAAACTAGGTTGTTTAAGCTATAGTTTCTGCACTTTCTTAATTTTTCCCCCCTCAAAATACTACTCACACCAACAGTAGTGTTAAATTTAGCTGAAGACTAGGGCGCCTGGGTGGCTCAGTTGGTTAAGCGACTGCCTTCGGCTCAGGTCATGATCCTGGAGTCCCTGGATCGAGTCCCGCATCGGCCTCCCGGCTCGGCGGGGAGCCTGCTTCTCCCTCTGACCCTATCCCCTCTCATGCTGTTTCTCTCTCTCTCTCAAATAAATAAATAAATAAAATCTTTAAAAAAAATTTAGCTGAAGACTAAAAGCAACAGACTAGGACAAAACAGCACAGAGATTCTGCATAAAAGAAAGACAGTAAGACAATTTCCAGTGGGTGAGATGTCTGATCATTCTTTAGACATCTATATTCATAGGAGACCCTTATGACCAACATTGGGAATTACCTTACAAGAAACATTACGTCTTGTTCACTTCTGCTTTCTCAGTGCTGATAATTTTGCCTAACAAATGATATAGACTCAGTACCTGATGAAAAATGGACATATTTTCCACCTAACCTCTATTTACCTCCCACTATGATGGTCCTCTATTACTCAAAATTCATCCTAAAGCCCTCCCTTCCGTGTTCATGTTTCTCTTCATTAAAATCTCTTAATCATTCCCCACTTTATTTTATAGAGCAATTTAGGTCTTGCTTTGTCTGCTCTGTTTCATTACAGTTGTCCCAACCTGCCACAACCAAAATGACCTATCAGAAGGTTTTCTGTTAAACAAATATGATTCTCCTCCTTCTGTGCTTGCTTTGTTTTGTGTGTGTGTGTGTGTGTGTGTGTGTGTGTGTGTGTGTGTGTGTGTGGACATACATGTATAAAACACTTACTAGGCCCATTCTACAGAAAAAAGTAGACCAAACTAATCATTCAATATTATCAGCAGTCTAGAAAGATTTGAACCTTCTTGATAAGCTATGTTGTTTTTTTTTTTTTAAAGATTTTATTTATTTATTTGAGAGAGAGAGAATGAGAGAGAGCACATGAGAGGGGGGAGGGTCAGAGGGAGAAGCAGACTCCCTGCTGAGCAGGGAGCCCGATGCGGGACTCGATCCCTGGACTCCAGGATCATGACCTGAGCCGAAGGCAGTCGCTTAACCAACTGAGCCACCCAGGCGCCCCGCTATGTTGTTTTGATTCGCATATTTTAATATTTAAAAACTGGATAAGTGTAGGCATTCAATAAATAATTTTTGAAGAATAGATTAAATTAATTTAGATTGGATGATTTGCTTAAATAATCTAAACAAAAGAGTAATTTTCTTCCACAAGGTATTTGTGATCCATAGTTTCTTTCTTTGGTCTGTGATATATAATGTCCTTTACATAGACAACATATTATTTTTTTTAATTTTATAAAATATCCATATATGTTGCTATCACACCCTGGTCAGTCTACCAATGCTGCATTGTTATAAAACTATTGGATCTTGTTGGGGTTCAGACCCATACATACAGTGAGATGGCTATCTCTCAGATGTTAATATTCCTCCTCTGTGAAAACAACTATCACTGAAGGCCTTGTCTACCTTATCATCCCAAGGACCAGATGCAGTAATTATTCAAAGTATTTGGAAAAATGATAACGTAATATATTGCTGTTTTAAAAATTATTTTTCATACTTAAATGTAATAAAACCGACAGTACCAAAACAAAGATATTAAACATTTGATACATTTTTTTAAAGATTTTATTTATTTATTTGACAGAGAGGGAAAGAACAAGCACAAGCAGAGGGAGCGACAAAGGGAGAGGGAGAAGCAGGCTCCCCACCGAGCAGGGACCCAGACATGGGGCTTGATCCCAGGATTATGACCTGAGCCAAAGGCAGATGCTTAACCTACTGAGCCAGCCAGGCGCCCCAGTTTGATACACTTTTAATAAAAAATTGAGACTTCTTTTAAGAAGCTCTGGTCACTTCTTGTCTCCTTTAGACATGTTTTTCAAGGAAGCTCTAATACTACTCTCAAGTATACTTCTGAAAAGCATAATCACAGTTTTATAAAATGTATTCTATTACCAATATCATAAATATCTGATTAGATATTCTTAATGGGATACCATTTAAATATGAATGCCAGTCTGCATCTACTAATGCTATTACTAATGGTGATCTCATATCAGTAAAATATACACCAATTACACAAACAACATTTTTAAACACAGGAATGGTTTTCTAACTAATTCGGTTTTATAGTTCCTATAAAGTTAAATGGGGAAAGAAAACAAACACATAAATGTCAGAAAAGTAAATTACATTTATGCCATTTTATTTCCACTAAAATAAGGTTTATTTTACTAGAAGCAAAACTAGTAACATCATTTTAAAAAAAAAGGTGCAAAATTTCTAAGTTCTACTTTATACTTCACTAGTAAACATATTTCTGCACCTTCTACTTTTTTTCAATAATGATTGCAAGTTCTGGACTAGTTTTAAGAAGCTCTTCTTTGAGAATAACAATTGTAAATTGCATTTATTTTTATTTATTTCTTTATTTTGAATAGAGGTCCCTGTTGACTCTGACATCCCTGGTTTAGCCTCACTGTCCTTAAAACCATACAGTCCTTGCCAAATCATTTTGGTGACATAGTCTGGCTTCAAACAACGGAGGACTTATTTCAGTTTACACAAATAATTTATTTGTCTTATAAATCTTCAATTTACTATGCTTAACATTTATTTATCTTATTCAAGTTAACACTGTGATGTTCTAACTAGAAGAACTCACTAACATTTGAAATTCAGGGAAACAAAACAAAAAACAGTCGATATTATTTTAATATTATTTTCATATTTAAAAATACTAGAATTCATTCCATAAGTGGCAAATTGATTGGGAGCATTTAACACAGACACAATCTCCCCACCCTAGCCACGTTCTGAAAAGAAAAGATACAATGGATTCCACAAAAAGCTGAGTCAGGATGCTACCCAGTCGTTGCCTTTAAATTAAATCTCTTTGGCACACTGAGAGAGAGAGAGAATAGGTAAAACACAGATGGAGGCAGAATAGTCAAAATGCATCTGTTTTTGAGAAATGCCTGCAAAATTTGCAATCTGTCCTCAAAATCAAACTCTTCTTTCTCTTTTAATCCATATGGCTCTCCACTCTTCTTTCAGCTAGTCTAGTCAACAGGCCCCATGGCAGTGAGAAAGGACCCTCCCTCAAGACCAATTTTGATTGTTCACTTCACAATGGCGCCTGACAGAAGCTTTCCAGATTTGGCTGAGAAAACCTTGTGAAGTGTCTGCTGGCTGTTATCACATTCCAACCTGCTGGCCACTTGCAAATATGATTCTGTTTAAAAGCCAGTTGATCCTCTGCTGCTGCTGAGAGAGAGAGAAAGCGCGCATTCCCAGAGGCTCAAGCTGCCACCACATGAGGCCCTAGGCTGCTAACGCCAAGGAACAAAACTAATTCCGTTTTTAAGCTCCATATTAGACCACGAAAGTAATAAAAGGGGTGGTGTGAGGAAAATAGAGTATAAAGGGCTACTAGAAAAGGTTTGCCAAAGAGAAAATATTTTAAGAGATATTGTAGAGAGGAATAACTAGAAAGATGCTTCTTATTCAAATGGGTTAGCTCCCTCAACCCCATGCATATGTGGCTTTATGATCCTCCCATGATTTATTATCTGTCCCATCAGAATAAATTCTCCAGGTCCTTGCACGTGCTTGGCATCTAGTTAGCATCCAATAAATATTGATAGAATACATGAATGAATACATTACTAATGTTAACTTCATGGCCACCTAAACTGCTATCTCTTTCTTCAAATCCACCATATTTTACATTAAAAATGTATTTCATTTATTCGAGGATATAAACTGTCCTTATGATTCTCTTGAGTTCAATACTTTGTGTTTCTTCTCTTAAAAACATTTAAGCAGCTGCTGAGGGTGAGAATGATCTTGAGCTTCTGGATACTTTTGACAATCTATGGAAGTTTATGCTTATCGAGACTGGGGGGGTAGAGAAGAGCTGTTATTGCTATATAATAAGCAGAGGCCTGGGATGCTCTAAACATTTTACCATGCACAGGAAAGTCCCCACAACAGATAATTTTCTGACTGAAAATACTCAATAATGTTTGTAGCTGGGCGCGGGGGTCTAAGAGTACCTGGCTCTGGGGGCCCCAGCCAGACTGGGTTCAGCCACTCCCCTCTGACAAAATCCAAAGGCAGAGAAACTGCTAGAGTAAGCACTTAGACAGACAAGAGCAGGTGGGGGGAAAGGAGGATGGTAGATGGTCCCATGCCAGGGACTACCCAGTCTCCCTTAGTCCAGCCCCTTTTCTGCTTTAGCATAGTCTGATAAGCAGAAGATACAGGCCACAGAGATGTTCCCAACTTTGGAGCATGCACATTTAAGGAAAGCTTTGTCTGTTAGTAACCCCAAGTCTGTTATAATATCATTATAACATCATTTGCATTGTGGTTTTGCACCCCCACCCCCCCGGCCAGGTTTCCCTTAGACACTCTCAGGAAGATGATGGACAAGAACACGGGCAACAGGTTGGAGGGGAGAAAACCAGGGCAGATGCGAGAGCAGTGTGGTAATGACTGCCCTTTCTGATTTTTAAGGAGGAGACCAAATAGGCCCCCACAAAAAAACTCAATTCAGAACTCAGTGGGCTGCTACTCATCCTCAGGTCAGCTCACTCCTGTCTCTGGAGTGTACTTTTGCTTTGCTAAATAAAAGCTTTGCTGCTTTAACTCTCTACTGAGTTTCTTGATTGAATTCTTTCCTTCAAGAATCCAAGAACCGAGGAATTTTACAATCCACTACCAGTAACAAAATACGTGGTGGTGAAACAAGAAAAAATTTTATTTCAGTTAGGCCAACACCAAGAAGACAGTGGACTAGCATCTCAATGACTGTCTCCTGGTGCTTAAAATACTTCCTGGTTTATATAAGGAAAATGTGGGGCAAGGGTGACTGGGTACCTGCAGGTAGGCAGTGAAGGTCAAACTAATCATTGTTTGGGAGTCAATCCTGGGTAGAGTCTTGCTGGCTCAGGGTAGTCCTTAGTGCTTGAGGGGGTAGTTTCAGTTTCCATCAGGGGATATTTTGCCCTCAGTCTTCTGCCTAGACCCAGAGACAAGCTGGAAAGAACAACCCAGCTAGAAAGTTTGAGGTCAAAATGGAGACAGCTGAAATCCTCTTTCATATTGAGGTTGACAAAATATGTTTTAAAAAAAAATTGTTCTTTTCCACCAAAGAGTTTTGGGCTCTCTTGTGTTTGTTGTTGTTGTTGTTGTTGTTTGTGGGTTTTTTTTTTTTTCTCTCTCTAAGTTGAAGCTGTATGTCTGCTGACTCTGGGCCCCAGGATGAACATTGTTCTTCCAGGTCACCCTTGTGCCTGTTGCCCCTATTCAGGTAATTGCCTGCAGCCAAAGATCAGTAAAGTTACAACCTGTAGCAAATCAGCACATAGCCAAGGTTGTCCCCATTTTATTTTCTAGACTTTATCTCAAGGAGAAATGAGCCTTAAGAAAAGGGCTGCTGATGCCCCACCACTTTATCTCTTTATCAAGGGCAAAACTGCCTCTTTTCACTATTCTGAAAATAAGCTTTTAAAATGCAAGGGTACTTCGGTAGAGTTCCGGATTTCCACCTATATATACGCACATGAGCATGCACACCCACTCATGCACACCCTACACAGATGTTTTGCTTTGCTCTTGCTCCGGAAAATTTAAAGCCAAATTCTAGAATGCAAGATGCATTTGAGTTTTTCCTTCCAACATTTTTTGGATGGCCAGTTCAATGACAAATTAGGAACATTATGTGAATAAAGTAAAAACATTACATCTTTCCTCTGCCTAATTGTTTGCTCTGCATTTAAAAGACCTAAAATGAAAAAAAAAAAAAAACGAATCAGCTTTTGGTATCAGAATGAGGTATACATTAGTATCTTTCCGCTCTATTCAATGTATGATTACTCAGTAAAAGCTAGATAAATTTTAAAAATAAAACCATTTAAAAATCAGAAATATGTGACCTTCTGTTTCCTTCTTCCTCCAGAACAACCCTCTTATAAGCTAGAAGAGTTGGCTTCCAAAGTTACAGAGATGAGCTGCTCTAGATTATTTTCTACATTATTTTCTTGTTGCATCTCATCTGCCATTGATTTCTCTAGTCTAGGAGTTAATCACAGGTTTGGCCTAGCTCTTGTTCTTAACTTCTATCTTAAGACCACAAAGCCAGTTGTTAAATTTTGGCCTTTCTCTAACTTGCTGTCACTTAATCCAAATCTTAAACCAGCACTTCTCTCTAGGCAACCGAGAAACCAGCCACCAGTGTAAGTAATGAAGGATAGTTGAAAGAAAGGCAGACAGAGGCAAGGGGACCCCTGTCCTAAGAGGAAACCACCCTTAAAAGGAAAAAGACCCCATGCTGCTATTCTACACCAGCCTGGAAGGAGCCCTCCACCCTTTCCCAAGTGAACAACTAACTACCTGATAGGTAGATGAGTGTGTGGACAAAAGCCTGAGTGGGTGACAGGCGCATGGAGGGTTAATCAGATTAAAACAGTCCACCAACAAGCCCATAAAAACCGCTAGACTTAGAAATTTTGCTGGTAACCCTCTTTGGGAGCTTTGTACTCTTGCTGCCCACCACTCTTCCTCTGGTCTACCTCTTCACTCTTTGAAGTGGCATGACTAAGAACCACAGGCACTAAAGGAAAAGAAATCCTGAAACAAACTGCTTCTCAAACATCTACCTTGTTTGAATTAATAACTCTTAGTCACATCCATATGTTTTGTAACCTTACCTACTTACTCTGATTCTAGTAATAGAAACAATAACTCAACTCTTGATTGCAATTAGTGTTTAAAACTCTAAAAACATTCATAAAAACATTTATTCATTAGATTCTCTATCAGTGAATATCTACTAAGTGCCCTTGATCTCTTAGAACTAGGGTTGGGTAAAATGAAGAGCAATGACTGAATAGAGCAAAGTTTACTTCTAAATAAATAAAAAAGAACCATATTGGTAAAAGAAATATAAAGTTAGATCAGGCTGAATTTATTAATATGGACTTATGAAGCAGAGATTCTGCATTTAATGTTGTAGCTTCAGGAATTGGAAAGGGCTTAACAGTTTGGTTGTTTGGCATGGTTGCATGGCCCCAAATGTGGCCCCTAAAGAGTGAGTTGGAAATGCCAGTCATGTATTGGTTTAATGTAGTATAAGGGAGTCAGAGGCTTAGAGAGATTAGAATGTGAGAGAGGATTTGTCACTTAAGACCTATTGAAATGTTCATGGTTCTCACTTCTGCTACACTGCCTTCTTTCTCCCAACCAGCATCTACCTATTGTTTCTTAGGGTGTTCCCTATGATCGTTTGACAGAAGAAGAGAAGACTCAGGACTGTTTTTATAGATTGTTCTGTCTGATATGCAGGTATCATCCTAAAGTGGACAGCTGCAGCACTGTAGTCCCTTCCTGGGATATCCCTGGAGGACAGTGGTGAAAGAAAATACTCCCAGTGAGCAGAATTTAAAGTGGTGCACATGGTTGTTCACTTTGTTTGGAAGTAGAAATGGCCAAATGTATGATCATTTATTAATTCATGGGCTGAGGACAATGTTTTGGCTGGTTGGTCAGGGACTTGGAAGGAAGATGATTAAAAAATTAGTCACAAGGAAAATTGGGAAGAAGTATGTGAATGGACCTCTCTGAATAGGTAGAAAAATGTCAAGATACTGTGTCCCATTTAAATGCTCACTAAAGGGGTGCCTGGGTAGCTCAGTCATTAAGCATCTGCCTTTGGCTCAGGTCATGATCCCAGGGTCCTGGGATCGAGCCCCGCATCGGGCTCCCTGCTCAGCGGGAAGCTTGCTTCTCCCTCTCCCACTCCCCCTGCTTGTGTTCCCTCTCTCACTGTGTCTCTCTCTGTCAAATAAATAAATAAAATCTTTAAAAAAATAAAAATAAATGCTCACTAAAGGGTGACCCCAGCAGAAGAGAATTTTAATAATCAAGTAGAATAGATGACTCATTCAGTGGACACCTTTCAGCCTCTTTCCCCAGTCACTCCTGTCATCAATAGGCCCATGAACAAAGTGGCCATGATGGTAAGAATAGAGGTTATTAATGAGCTCAGCAACAGACTTTCATTCTCCAAGGCAGACCTGGCTATGTCCACTGATGAATGCCCAGTCTTCCAGTAGCAGAGACCAATGTTACATCCCCAGCATGGCATCATTCCTCTGGGATGCTCAACAACCTACTTAGTGGCAGGTTGATTACTTGACAGCTTCCATCATGGAAGAGTCAGCATTTTATCCCTGCTGGAATAGACATGTACTTGGATACAGATTTATCTTCCCCACATGCAATGCTTTCACCAGGAGATATAATGATTTCATTGAGCTTGAAGTTAAAATTCTCATCTGATCACTTTGGTTTCCTCACACCTTTGAATCAATAGACAAAAAGGGAGTTAATGTACTTGGGATGATTGATCCTGATTACCAAGGGAAATTGGACTACTTCTCCACAATGGAGGTAAGAAAAAGCATGACTGGAATACAAGATTCCTTAGACTGTCTCTTAGGATTTCCATGCCCCATAATTAAGGCCAATGCAAAACTACAGCCCAATCCAGGCAGGACTACTAATGGCCCAGACTCTTCAAAATTTAAGTTTTGAGACATACCACCAGGTATAGAACTACAACCAGTTGAGGTGCTTGCTGAAGCCAAAGGGAATACCAAATGAGTATTAGAAGAAGGAAACTAGGGGCGCCTGGGTGGCTCAGTCGTTAAGCGTCTGCCTTTGGCTCGGGTCATGATCCCTGGGTCCTGGGGTCTAGCCCCACATCGGGCTCCCTGCTCAGCGAGGAGCCTGCTTCTCCCCCTCCCTCTGCCTGCTGCTTCCCCTGCTTGTACACTCTCTCTCTCTGTCAAAAATAAATAAAATCTTAAAAAAAAAAAAAAAAAGAAGGAGGAGGAAACTATAGGGTGCCTGAGTGGCTCAGTCGGTTAAGTGTCTGCCTTCCACTCAAGTCATGATCTCAGGGTCCTCTGCTAAGCAGGGAGCCTACTTCTCCCTCTCTCTCTGTCCCTCCCCCCTGCTTGTGTGCTCTCTCTCTCTCAAATAAAAGATAAAATCTCAAAAAAAAAAAAAAAAAGAAGAAGAAGAAGAAGAAAACTATAAATACCAACTATGGCTATGTGCCTAGTTACAAAAAGGAGGACTGTAATTGTCATGAGTATTTCCTCATTATTTTGTTACGAATATGTTTGTGTGTGTGTTCGTATGTATGTATGTATGCAATGTCAGTATCTTTTTTCTCTTTTCTTTTGTTCCCTGATCCTGTAACATAAAATACGTTGACTTTATAATATTTAAGTTATAAGATATTGGGGCGCCTGGGTGGCTCAGTCGTTAAGCATCTGCCTTCCTTCGGCTCAGGTCATGATCCCAGGGTCATGGGATCGAGCCCCGCATTGGGCTCCCTGCTCAGCGGGAAGCCTGCTTCTCCCTCTCTGTCTGCCCCTGCTTGTGTTCCTTCTCTCACTGTGTCTCTCTGTCAAATAAATAAATAAAATCTTAAAAAAAAAAAGTTATAAGATATCAAAGAGAAGAGTAAATATAATCCAAGAACTTTACTTCATCTTCTGGGGAAGAGTTTTAGTACATTTCCAGCTGTATGCAGGGTAGTTGTATCATGATGGGTGGAATTGTGACCTTATTATTGCACTTATTTGGAGATTAAGTGTGGTTTAAGGAGATCATATGGGTGGCAAGTTAACCAGGGTTGGACTTGTGATTATCAACTGTATGAGTCAACTTGAATGAGTGATGGAGTGCCCAGATATTTTGTAAAATACCATTCTGAGTATTTCTGTGAGGAAATTTTCAGAAGAGATTAATATTTGAATTGGTAGACTGAGTAAAGCAGATGGGCATCCTTAGTTTGGATGGTTTTCATCCAATCAGTTGAAGGCTTGGATAGAACAAAAACCCTGACCCTCCTGAGAAGAAGAGGAAGCTTCCCTTGCCTGACTGTTTGAGCTGAGACATTGTGGGGTTTTTGGGGGGTTTTGTTTGTTTGTTTGTTTGTTTGTTTGTTTGTTGTCAAACTCAAACTAAAGCTTTGGGACTCCTTGGTTCTAGATCCTACTGGCTTTTAGACCAGAACTAAACCATTGACACTCTTGGGTCTCCAGCTTGCCAACTGAATATTTTAAGATTTCTCAATATCCTTAATCTGTTATCTTCTAGGAATTTGGGGAAACATACTAAGCAAGACAGATGTAGTGCTATCCTCCTGGTACTCACAATCTAAGAACATAATTGTTCAGTCTTGCACATGACATGAATTATGTCTGATATTAGTTTTAACCAACCCCTTACATCAGAATTTTAGAGCCTATTTTTCAGCCTTTATTTTGTGTTTATACTTTCTTTTTCTTCCTTCTTTTCTGTTCCTTTCTTTCTTTTTATCTGCTACTATATGTACTTATTGAGAATCTGTGATGGGAGCAATACAGAGTGCTAAGGACCTTGCTGGATAAAGATAAAAGTGACTCTGCCTCTCCCTGAATGAGTTCAAAGGGATCTGCTAAGTGACAGTGTTAATATATGAAGAAAGAAATAATTTTAGTATAGGAGGATGTATGAAGGAAGGCTTCAGGGAGGAAGTGATTTTTTAGATGATCCTTTAAAGGAAGCAAGTCTCCCACAGGCCAGTAGTTATAAGGTCATACTAAGCTGATGATTCAAATTGAACAACAATTTCAGAATACCCAATAAATTTATTGAACGTGAAATTTGTTGGCCCTGTGTGGTTAGGCTAAAATCTCTACTTTAGGAGAAACTACTAAATGCGAGTCCAGGAAGAGCATAAAATGGTGTAAGGAGAAATTTAGAGACTATATATCTTCTACCACCAGGATATAACATAAATAAGTGAAAATATGTAAATATTGGAGCTATAAATTATTTACAGAAATAATATTGCAAAATGGAAACTCTAAACCAGTTTTCAATTTCTGTTTCATTCCCTGATAGATTTGGGATTCTATTGAGCTATAAAAACAAAGCATTGTCATGCTGTGTTTATTATGGAAAATCTCTCTGTCCTGCTTAAATGATTTTAGTTTTCAACAACTTCAGATGACAGACTGTAATTTTGCCTTTCAAGCCAACTTACATTGTCTTTTCTTAAGGAAAATCACCTAGATTTGTCATGCCTGTTGCAAATTAATTCTGAATGTGCCTCATATCTTAGTGTGTAATTCATGATTGGTACTTTATTTATTTGGCTTTTTTTTTTTTTTAACCAAAAGGTTTTCAGGGTATATTAAGAAAATTGGATCAATATATCATCAGAGTCCTTGGAAAATACACTCCTTTAGGAACATTTTTGGTAGGTGTTCATGAACTTTTTTTTTTTTAAAGATTTTATTTATTTATTTGAGAGAGAGAATGAGATAGAGAGAGCATGAGAGGGGGGAGGGTCAGAGGGAGAAGCAGACTCCCTGCCGAGCAGGGAGCCCGATGCGGGACTCGATCCCGGGACTCCAGGATCATGACCTGAGCCGAAGGCAGTCGCTTAACCAACTGAGCCGCCCAGGCGCCCTGTTCATGAACTTTTTAAATTTCTTTTGAGGACAAATACTAAAAGCTACTTTCAAAGTTACAAATATTTTAGGAAATTTAAGTTGATAGGTAAAGTTGGGAAAAGTTACAATTTTTAATGAAAACTTCAGTACTCTGAATTAGTCTATAGAAGGTATCATTTTAATGCTTTTTCATGACTTTGCAACTAAACTGACTATAAAATTAGGTTATTTGATTTGGACTACCTCTGCATTCCTTTCCATCTCAAAGTATCTATGACTTAAAATTTCCAAAATGATAATTTCTTTACCTAAAATCTTGGTAAACATTAGCATAAATGAGCATGGGAAATAATGTAGATTTCTACCTACAATTCTGAGCTCACTTTTGGTCATTGAATTAAGTTTCAAAATAGCTTTGTCCCACAAAATTCCAGGGACATGTATTATTAAAGCTAGTTTTCTGATACTTCAGTAATCATATTAGAAAAAAAAATCTTGAAGATATCTTAACTTAAAAGTCATCCTTCAAAACAATTAAAGGTGGTAAAATGTGGTAGTTAAAACAATGTGTTTTGGAGTCTGATGACCTGGGGTTATATAGTATGGTTGTTTCTGTTAACAAGTTATGTGGTCTTTGATGTGTTACCTAAACTTTTCATATGTCAGTTTCCTAAACTATGACACAGAGATAAAATCTAGTATCCCTATTGCATTGTTTCATGAATTAAATGTGATAATAAATTCAGAGCATTTAATACAGTGCCTGGTATAGAGCCCATGATCTATAAATTGTGGCTATTGAACTTAATAAAAATATTAAAAACTTAAGAAGCATCTCTGACATTTTAAACAAGACGATATTTTGCTTCTCTGTAGTTTGTTGTTTCCATACCTATATTTTCTACATGATAAAGATATACATATTTTCATAACAAGTAATTTATCCTATTTTCAATTTTGGCATTCAATCAATGATAAATTCTTCATTTATTCATTCATATTTCTTCTATTGTTTTTCCCATCTTTCTTTCTTAGGCTCTTACGCCAATTTTTAACAATTTTTAGACATGGCTACAAATTCTTTGACACTGCTCCCCTCCTCTTCAATTTGGGAAGGCTTATAATTACTTCAACCAAAAAATTACGGAAGTGATGGTAAGTGACTTTCAAAACTGACCAAAAGTATATGCAACTCCTTCTTTGTTCTCTGGAACAGTCCATCTTGCCTTTGTGAACCCGTAGGATAAGAATTCCAACTGCCCTGATTTCAACAAGCTGGAGCTTTGGTCTCTGGTTCTAGTTGAGTGCCATTAATTGGCCAACTCCACTAAGGTGCCAGGTATGCAAGTAAAGCATGGTCAGCTGATCCACAATGTAGATAAAACAAAATAACCACTTTCAATGCCATGTGGAGTAGGGGAATTTGACAACTGGTTTCTGGCAAATTCCTGAACCATGCAATCATAATATTTGGTAAATGGTTATCGCTAAGGCTCTAAGTTTGGATAGTTTGTAATGCAGCAGCAAAAGATCACCAGAGTGAGTACATTATTAGTGTTTGCCCTTTACGCATTCACCATTTTGATACCAAAATCTTTTGCCCTTGCTAAAAATAATGGACTTTATCATGAGGTACTTGCACATATGATTGGAGAGAAGCCCCTTCATTTTAGGGAACAGGTAGCAATGTTATTACTCAAAAAACCCATTACAAGTACAATTATTTGTAGGCTAGTTTCTCTCCCTATGGCTAATTATATGCAGAGGATTTGAATGAAAAATCATATGCCTATTAGAAACTCCTCAGAAATGCATTTTTTTATTACTCCCTACAGGTTTTTGGTGACCTGTGTCCATTTATATCATAAGACATTATTCAGAGTGGAACTGGTGCTACTGATACTCTAAGCTAAAACTGTGCCATTAACTTAGCTTTGCATAAAATTCCTTTTATGTTTTTGTATTTTATTTTTATCCTTAACCTTGATGTCCTATTAACATGTCTTTTGGCTTCTTAAATGAGTCTAATTGTGACAACTCCATTATATTCCAAAATGGAAGAACATTGGCCTATTCATAGGATTCTAAAGGGAAAAATGGTAAATAATATTCTTTTTAATATATACTGCATATTTATTATAGATAAGTGGAAAATTAGTACAGCCTGAAGGAAAATACAGTAGTTTGAATTATTATAACCCCAAAACAAGAAAAAATAAATGTGTACTTTATACCTTTATAAAAATATGTATATTATATAGGTGTAATATATTACAAAAATGGTTTATTTCTACACATTGTTTATAAACTTCTTTATTTACATAACAAATATTAGGAACAGAAATCCATGCTAAACAAAGATGGTCATTTTTAATCTCCACAAATTTCTTTCCTAAAATCACTTGACCTATTATTATTATACATTTATATGGTTCTTAATTTTTTACTAATATGAACAATGTATCAAAGAAAATCATATGTATCTTTGTGCACTTGTCTAGTTATATTTTCAAGGATGTGTTTCTAAAGGTAGAATTTATAGATCAAAATTTATAAATGTGTTAAGTAGGAGATGCCTCCTGATGTATGAATACAGGATAGTTTTTTAAGTGGTCAGTATTATAGGTATTATAGGTATAAGAAAAATATTTTGCTTGAATTTAAGAGAAGAAAGCACTCAGTACCACTTATAAAAAAGTAATTTCTCCACTTAATACAACTTTGTTTAAAGGAAAGTTGAATATGTATTCAGGTTATTCATAATAATTGTTTAACTTCTAAATGAAGACATGTCAGCAATACATAGCACCAAAAGGCAGGGAGCAGAGATGTTGGGACTTGCCCCACTTGTCTCTGGATTCCTGGGGATAATTATCAGGTTTTCACTTTGCAAAATAGTAGATTTTGTTACCATTTGTAGAAATCAGACAAATGATTGCAAATTCTTGGGCCTGGGAGGATAGTGAACTGGGTAGATGGGGTGATAGCTGTATCACACATAATTTCATCTCTCAACCTTACATTTTTTTCCCACAAATTCCGCATGCACCTAGTGATTTAATCAAAACACAAAAAACACTACCATAGTCATTTCTGATGAGTTAAGCTTGATATCCATGTAGAATAATTTGGAAGAGTTTGAACACACATATGTATGCACACATAACACTAGACACTAAAATTGCTAAAATTTATCTCAATTTAGCTTCTCTTCATAGTTAGAAAACAAAAGTTATAGTTTGAAAAATTTCCAACAAAATTAGTGTCTAAAAATTAAAAATGTAAACATTTGTAAAAACTAGTGAAAACTAGACTATGCAAGATATATATAAAGAATCATATCCTTCTCATTTGAGAATTAATAACGATTATGACCAAGAAAAGAAAAAGCAATTTAATACTGCCTTTATTTTTTTTTTAAGATTTTATTTATTTATTTGACAGAGAGAGATACAGCGAGAGAGGGAATACAAGCAGGGGGAGTGGGAGAGGGAAAAGCAGGCTCCGCCGAGCAGGGAGCCCAATGCGGGCTCCATCCCAGGATGGATCATGACCTGATTAATATATAGATTAATATAAATTTTATAACATTATGGTTTATAATGAACAGTATCTCTGAAAGCAGATAGAAAAATAATGCAAAGGATCAGAAAAATATTTCAGTCTTCTTACTTCATCATGTGGCTTATTTCCTCATTGACAAATTCCTCAGATCAGCCAGATACTTTTATAATGGCTTTTTTATTAATTTTTTTCTATTTATGTCAACTAGTTGATTTAGAATATTAACAAGATTTCCTGCATCCCTTTGACAGGAACCAGTTCTGCTAATATGTGATGATTTGTAACTCAGAATTTTCAAAACCAAGACAAATCCCTGGGTGACTTTGGATCAAAAAAAAAAAAAATCTTTCTAGTTGTAATTATCATTACTTGCCTTAACATAGTGATGGGAGAGAATGTTTCCTGGGAGGAGATTGGATTTTATAAAATCTTTATTGAAATTTCCTACAAGAAAATCCTGAGATAGGATATTGTCTTAAAATTATAAATGAAATATAGTGATATGTTAGATTATTTTAGTTAAATATGTCTCTATCTTGCTCTGCGTAATCCTAACACCCTAAATTTCTGTAACCCTGAATGAATGAGTCTTAAAATATCATGATATGATGCTGCACTTCAAAAGTCTAATAATGAATATCATGTAGACACATGAAGAAATATGTTTCTAAATGAAACAAAACTGTAATAAAATATATCCCCAGCCATAATTAGAAGTACTTAAGTAATTCTATGGAGAAAGGCTAAAAAGAAATTTAACTGTAAAAACATTGTATTATGATTTGAAAACTCATGAAATCACCCATTCATTTATCTTTTCAAAAATAGTTACTGAACACTTGCTATATTTCAAGTATTTTTGCGCTTAGAATTATGGGCAATTGCCCTTTCCATTTTTCTCTGAATTTTTCTTAAATTGGGAGGGCTACATATTAAAAATATAATCATATTTTTCTTGTTGTCATATGATACTAAACAAAACATTATTTGCTTAAATAAGAACAAAAGCTGGGGGGACAAGTTTGTGACTCAGCTGAATGATAGGCATAAAAACTGGATTATTGGTATAAAACTACAGAAGACAGCGGGAAATACAAAGAAGTTCAAGGAATTGAAAAAGGAAGATATAAAAATGAGTGAGAGATTGAAAAACTGCAAAACCTTGGTGAGAGAAATTAAAGAAGGACCTAAATAAATGGAAAGATATCATACATTCATGGATTGGAAGACTTATTATTTTTAAGATGGCAATACTACCCAAAGAATTCTATAGAGAGGTACCATTTCTATCAACATTCCAATGCCCCCCCTTATTTTTGACAAAAGTGGAAAAGCCGATTCTCAAATTCATAGGAAATTTAAAGGGGCTCTGAGTAATCAAAACAATATTGAAAGAGAAGAAAGATGATTCATACTTTCAAATTTCAAAACTTACTACAAAGGTACAGTAATAGGGCACCTGGGTGGCTCAGTAAGTTAGGCATCTGCCTTCAGCTCAGGTCATGATCCCAGAGTCTTGGGATCAAGCCCTGCCTTGGCTCCCTGCTCATCAGGGAGCCTGCTTCTCCCTCTCCTTCTGCCCCTCCCCTCCTCATGTGCTCTCTCTCCTCTCTCTCTCAAATAAATAAAATCTTAAACAACAACAACAACAACAAAAAAGGTACAGTAATAAAATCTGTGTGGTACTGGCATAAGGATAGACATATAGACCAAAGAAATAGAACTGAGTCCATAAATAAGCACATACATTTATAGCTAATGGATTTCAACAAGGGTGTTGTAACCATTCAATGGGGAAAAATATAGTCCCTTCAATAAATGGTGGTAAGACAACTGATATCAACGTACAAAAGAAGAAGAAGAAGAAGCTGGAACCCTATTTTACTCCTACAAAAAAAAAAACTCAAGGTGGATCAACTTAAATATAATAAACACATAAAACTCTTAGAAGAAAGCATAGGTAGAAATATTCATGACCTTGTATTTGGCAATGGATTTTTAGATATAACACCAAAAGCACAATCAACAAAAGAAAAAAAAAAATTAGACTTCATTAAAATTAAAAAAAACTTTTGTGCATCAAAGGGCATTATCAAGAAAGACAAAAGACAATCTACAGAATGGGAAAGAATATTGCACATCACATATCTGATGAGGGTTTTGTATTAGTCACAGTTCTCCAGAGAAACAGAACCAATAGAAGAGAGAGAATACATAGATGATAGATAGATGATAGACAGATAGATGATAGATAGATAGAGATGATGATAGTTGATAGATACATAGATGATAGATACATAGATACATAGATAGATGATAGATAATATAAATGGGCATTTAGTATTGGAATTACCGTACACTGTTAATGGAAGTGGAGAAATCCCACAGTCTGTCATCTGCAAGCTGGAGAACAAGGGATGCCCACAGTATAATTCAGTCAGAGCCTGAAGGTCTGAGAAGCGGGGAGGCTGATGGTGTAAGTCCCAGAGTCCGAAAATCCAAAAACCTGGAACTTTGATGTCTAAGATAAAAGATGGGCATCCCAGCTCAGGAAAAGTGAGAAAATTCATCCTTCATTTCTCTTTTTGTTTGATGCTGACCTATTTTGGTGAGAGTGATTCTCTTTACTCAGTCTACTGAATCAAATGCTAGTCCACACCCAGAAATAATATTTTGGCAGCTATCTGAGCATCCCCTACCCCAGTCAGGTTGACACATAAAATTAACCAGCAAAGGTTTAATATTCAGAATATATAAGGAACTCCTAAAACTCAATAATAAAAGACAAACAACCTCCTTAAAAGGGCAAAAGACTTGAATAGATATTTGTCTAAGAAGATATATGAATGTCCCCAAAGCACGTGAAAGATACACAATGTCATTAGTCATTAGGGAAATGCAAGTCAAAATCCTGAGATACCACTTGACACCTACTAGGATAGTTATAACAATATTTTGAAAATGGAAAATAACAGCGTTGGAAAGAATGTGGACAAATTGAAACCCTGGTATAGTGCTAGTGAGAACATAAATGGTGTATCTCTGTGGAAAGCAGTCTGGTGGTTCCCCAAAAATTTAAATATAGAATTATCATAGGACCACTCAACTATATTCCTATGTGTGTACCCAAAAGGAGACAGATACTCAAACATACTCATAATAGCAGCACTATCCACAATACTCAAGAGGTAGAAAAAACCCAATGTCCAAAAATGGGTGAATGGGTACATATTGCACTATACACATAAAATGGAATATTCTTCAACCATGAAAAGAAATATCACAATGATATACAGATGAACCTTGAAAACATCCTGCATAGTGAAAGAACCAGACATAAAAGCGACATATTATAGAATTCTGTATATGAAATAAACAGAATAGGTAAATTCAAAGAGATAGAAAGTGGACTGGTGGTTTCCAGGAGCTCATGGAAGGAGAGACTGGGGAGTGGCTTCTGGGTGCAGGGTTTTATTTTGGGGTGATGAAAATATTTTAGAGCTAGATAGATGTGATGGCTGTACAACACTGAGAATGTACTAAATGTCATTGAGTTACTCACATAAAAATGGGTAATTTGCCAGCAATTTTGCTTAGTATTTGCCCAAATGAGTTGAAAACTTAATTTTACATAAAAACCTGCATGCAAATGTTATAACAGCTTGATTCATAACTGCCAAAGCTCATAAGCAACCAAAATTTCCTTCTATACATGAATGGGTAAACAAACTGTGACACAAGGAATATTATTCATCAATAAACAGAAATGAGTTATCAAGATGCAAAAAAATACAAGCAGGAAACTTGAATGCATATTGGTGAGTGAAGGAAGCCAATCTGAAAAGGCTACATACTGTATTATTCCAAATATATGACGTTCTGGAAAAGGCAAATCTATGGAGAAAGTAAAATGATCAGTGATTGCTTGCAGTTGAGAGTTGAGGGAGAGGAATGAGTAAGCAGAACAAAGAGGATTTTTAGGGTAATGAAATTATTCTATATGATACTATAATAATAGATGCATATCCTTTTTTTATTTCCAAAATAAATTTATTTATTTATTTTTATTTAAATTCAATTAATTAACATATAATGTATTATTGGTTTCAGAGGTAGAGGTCAGTGATTCATCAGTCTTATATAATACCCAGTGCTCATTACATCACGTGTCCTCCTTAATGTCCATCACCCAGTTACCCCATCTCCCCACCCCCCTCCAGCTTCCTCTTAGTTTGTTTCCTATAATTAGGAGTGTCTTATGTTTGTCTCCCTCTCTGATTTCATCTTGTTTTATTTTTTCCTCTCTTCCCCTATAGTACATACCCTTACACATTTTTCAAAACCTGTAAATGTACAACCCTAAGATAAAACCTAATGTAAGCTATAGATTCTTGTTAATAATTATATATAATATTATACTAGTTCATCAATTATAACAAATGTACCACATTAATGGAAGATGTTAATAATAGGGAAAACCAAGAGAGGAGTAAATGGGAACACTGTACTCTCCACTGAATTTGTCTGTAAATCTAAATTTTTTTCTAAAAGTAAAGTCTATCAATTTAAAACACAGGTCAGTCTGTATTAATGTTAACCCTCTTGTTAATGAACTCCATTTCCTTAAAAACATGACCTCTAGGGGCACCTGGGTGGCTCAGTCATTAAGTGTCTCCCTTCAGCTCAGTTCATGATCCCAGGATCCTGGGATTGAGCTCTGCACCAGGCTCCCTGCTCAGGGGGAAGCCTGCTTCTCCCTCTCCGTCTGCCTGTTGCTTGTGTTCCCTGCCTCGCTGTCTCTCTCTGTCAAATAAATAAATAAAATCTTTAAGAAAAAAAAAAAAATGACCTCTGGATTTATATGGTATGTAAATATCACTCAATAAAAAATAACAAAGAAAGAATAACATAAAATTATGCAAACAGTCTACTATTGAGGAGTCAAATATATCATTGGCTTTCTAACACTTGCATTTGAAGACCAAAAGTAATAATAAAAATCTCTGCACTTCCTTGTGCATATGTAAGTTGATATCTAAAAAATGTCATTAGTTTTCACAACGGGTTTGCCTCCAGAACACAGGTGCCATGAAAACCACTGCTAAACCTAGACCAAAATGGGAAAGGAAAAGACTCATATCAATATCATCATCACTGGACATGTAGATTCAGGCAAATCTAACACTACTGGTCATCTGATCTACAACTGTGGTGGGATCAACAAAAGAACTATCGAAAAATTTGAGAAGGAGCCTACTGAGATGGGAAAGGGCTCCTTCTAGTATGTCTGGGTCTTGGATAAACTAAAAGTTGAATGTGAACATGGTATCACCATTGATATCTCTCTGTGGAAATTTGAGACCAGCAAGTATTATGTGAACATCACTGATGCCCCAGGACACAGAGACTTTACCAAAAACATGATTGCAGGCACATCTCAGGCTGACTGTGCTGTCCTGATTGTTGCTGCTGGTGTTGGTGAATTTGAAGCAGATATCTCCAAGAATGGGCAGACCCATGAGCATGCCCTTGTGTTTTACACACTGGGTGTAAAACAACTAATTGTTGGTCTTAACAAAATGGATTCCACTGAGCCACCTACAGCCAGAAGAGAGATGAGGAAATCATTAAGGAAGTCAGCATCTGCACTAAGGAAATTGGCTACAACCCTGACACACTAGCATTTGTGCCACCTTCTGGTTGTAATAGTGACAACATGCTAGAGCCATGTGCTAACATGCCTCGGTTCAAGGGATGGAAAGTCACCTGTAAAGATGGGAATACCAGTGGAACCACACTGCCCGAAGCTCTGGATTGCATTTCTGCCACCAACTTATCCAACTGACAAGCACTTGTGTTTGCCTCTCTAGGATGTCTACAAAATTGGTGGTATTGGTGCTGTCCCTGTTGCCCGAGTGGAGCCTGGTCTTCTTAAACCTGGCATGGTGGTCACCTTTGCTCCAGTCAGTGTTACGACTGAAGTAAAGTCTGTTGAAATGCACCATGAAGTGAGACTCTTCCTGAGGACAATGTAGGCTTCAATGTCACGAACGTATCTGTCAAAGATGTTGGTCAATGGCAATGTGGCTGGTAACAGCAAAAATGACCCACCAGTGGAAGCAGCTGGCTTCACAGCTCAGGTGATTATCCTGAACCAACCAGGCCAAATCAGTGCTGGATATGCACCTTGGCTGGATTGTCACACAGCTCACATTGCTGCAAATTTGCTGAGCTGAAGGAGAAGATAGTTTGTCATTCTGGAAAAAACCTGGAAGATGGTCACAAGTCCTTGAAATCTGGTGATGCTGCCATTGTTGATATGGCTCCTGGCAAGCCCATGTGTGTTGAAAGCTTCTCTGGCTATCCTCCTCTGGGCCTTTTTGCTGTTCATGACATGAGACAGATGGTTGCTATGGGTGTCATCAAAGCAGTGGACAAAAAGGCAGCTGGAGTTGGCAAGGACACCAAGACTGCCCAGAAATCTCAGAAGGCTAAAAGAATATTATCCCCAATACCTGCCACCCCAGTCTTAACCAGTGGTTGAAGAACGGTCTCAGAACTGTTTGTGTCAATTGGCCAGTTAAGTTTAGTAATAAAAGACTGGTTAATGATAATAGTGCATCATAAAACCTTCAGAAGGAAAGGAGAATATTTTGTGGACCATTTGTTTTTTTGTGTGTGTGGCAGTTTTAAGTTATTAGTTTTTAAAATCAGTAGTTTTTAATGGAAACAACTTGACCAAAAATATGTCACAGAATTTTGAGACCCATGAAAACAAAAGTTTAATGAGAAAAATAAATAAATAAAAAGTTTCACCATAAAATTAAAGAGCTGAAAAGAACTAGTTTTCAACATATTTTAAATATCAAAAACTATATAAATTAAAGTGTTTTATAATACTTCTAAATATATGTAATGGAATCTAAAAATGCAGCAGCATTCATTTGAAAACATACAAACATTAACTTCATTAATATTCATATATTTGATATTTTTCCTATCCTTGAATGAGCATGTAGTTCTACTCTAAGTCTTACACACGATGTTTCTTGTTATATTTTTAGATGTAAAATATTTTCTTCATCACTCTATTATAATTTTATTAAACAAAATATGAAAAGTTTTTTAAAATTTTCCTGTAACCATAAGACTGAAGTATAAAATGAAAAATTTTCTGGAGATTATTGTAATTGCTATTAGTACATATTTGATCAAAAACAAAGAAATGAAAAACTGTTAGCATTTATTAAACGTAAAAAATTAATTGGAAATACATTTCTTAATGAGATAAATGATCTTTTTTCATTTTTTTTCATTTTTCATCAGATCAGCCTTTGTATCCATCGATTAAAAAAATAATGCTAAAAAGTGTCATGTTTCTTTTTTTTTAGATTTTATTTATTTGTCAGAGAGAGAGAGAGAGCGAGAGAGAGCACAAGCTGGGGGAGCGACAGGCAAAAGGAGAAGCAGGCTCGCTGCTGAGCAAGGAGCCTGAGGCAGAACTCAATCCCAGGACCCTGGGATCATGAACTGAGCCGAAGGCAACTGCTTAACTGACTGAGCCACTCAGGTATCCCAAGTGTCATGTTTCTGCATAAATTTATTCTTTTTTTTAAAGATTTTATTTATTTATTTGAGAGAGAGAGAATGAGAGACAGAGAGCACGAGAGGGAAGAGGGCAGAGGGGGAAGCAGACCCCCTGCTGAGCAGGGAGCCCGATGCGGGACTCGATCCCGGGACTCCAGGATCATGACCTGAGCCCAAGGCAGTCGCTCAACCAACTGAGCCACCCAGGTGCCCCAGATTTATTCTATTAATTGTTTTACAAACGCTATCAGCTGAGAATTAGTATTCATAGAAATAAATAGAAGTGAAAGAAGTTTTGTTCTATCAAATTCACTCATTTTTAAAAATCTTTCTGAGGTATGTGCTGAAAATTAAAACATGATCCATTACTAAAATTTATCTGCACTGATTCCTTAGCTTACAACTCAATTAGGTTTTCTCTCAATCAATGAAAACAAGATTGTAAACCACCTCCCTTGAAAAAAAGTATTTGTTAACAAGGAATTGGCATTTTATGTCTTAGGTTCTAAGAATTAGGCCATATTTTACCTGAATACTAAACAAATGGCCATTAATCTTTCACTGAGAGGCACCAGGTTTTATCTAATATACCTGGAAAGGATTGAAAAAATTAAAATAATGTTAATGTTGTTAAAATTTTCAACATAAATATTTTTAAATTATCACATGCTTTAAATATAGAACTATAAATAGAAAACATAGAAATATAGAATTATAAATAGAAATATAGATATAGAAATGTAAGTAAATATAAGTATAAACATAGTTTCTCCAAGAAAAGAAATGCTCTGTGGAAATTAAAATATGCATAGAACGTTAAAATGTATGTAGAATTTAAAACTTGACAAAAATCCTCAAAAACAATGGAAGTGTGTTAAGAGTTTGGTGATCCCAAACATTGTATTTCAAAGTTGTTATTTTCCTCAGTTTATAAAGGAGAGACTGAGGATCAAACAGTCAAAGTAATTTCTTCAAAGACAGTCAAGAATCAACATCAAGGCTTTCTGTCATTAAAAGTCATGATCTAGCCTTGACTTTTTGTGTGTATCATTAGCATCTACCCTCCTTCCCATCATCCCTGCCTTCTCCAATTATTATATTATTAATGAGTCCTGTTTCTGCTCATCAGCATTACTTCCATGATATAACTAAACTTCCCATTCTAGATTTTTCAAATTAAATTCAAATATTGACACATATGTAGGAAAGACGAGAAAATCGGTCCACTTAAACTTCTTCCCACATCTCTGCGGTCTTTATGTTTGCTTGGCAGATGTCCTCTGGGAAAACATGGAAAACAAATACAAATATATCAAATATAGTTGTAGGCATGTTTCCATTTCTAGTGCAGATTTACTAACATACTTTTGAAAAACATTAATTGTTCATTCTGCCACTCTTGTTTCAATGGCATTGTTATTCATTCACAGATTGCTAGAGAAATTATCTGTTCACTGCCATTTCTACTACATGACTGCAAAACGTAACTAAGAAGTAATAAATAGCCTCATACCAAGTAATAAATGGCTTGTTTTCAAAACAAGATTCTGATTACTTAGATTTAAAAAAGCAAAATATAATATTAAAGCAGAAAACTGTTGAAATCTATTGATAGATGTGGTAGCATCATGTGGCTTGGTGAAACTGAATGCAGGTTTTCTTATTTTCAATAAAATGGCATAATTCAGGGCACCTGGGTGGCTCAGGTCATGATCCCAGGGTCCTGGGATCAAGTCCCACATCAGCTCCCCCTGCTCTGAAGGGTGCCTGTTTCTCCCTCTGCCTCTGCCTGCCACTCTTTCTGCCTGTGCTCTCTCTCTGGCAGATAATAAATAAAATCTTTAAAATAAATAAATAAATAAAATGGCACAATTCTTGGAAACATCTACTTAGTTGTATTGCACACTATAATTTTTCAATTCTTATAATTTTCATTCAAAACAGAAAAGTAATCTTAAAATGATTTAAACTATTTGTTTTTATCATCCTACACTCTAGGAATATATGATTCTGCAATTACTAATTACAGACACACAATAAAATATTTGCTTGTCACTTATTAGTAATTACTTATAGTTGATGAACATGTCTTGGAATTTACAGTACTTCAAAATTGCTGTCACAGAGTAGAACAGGGAAATTAATTTTAGTTACTAATGCACACCTCAACTGAACCTCAGACTAAGAGCTGTGGGACACATAAATATGATAAATACATCTGCAGTCTATTCCAAAGGCATCAAATAAAACCAATCATAGTTATGATCCTTAGAAGTTCTTTGTTCTTCTTTCAGTAGCAGTCAGAACTGTTGAACTTGAAAATATTTGGTACCAAGATTGAGAGGTAGCCTGAGGCCAGATCAGGCTTTGCAGAATAAACAGTGTTGAAGTGGTTGTCTTAATGTCATTGCTGGTATTTGAGAAAAGGAATTTTGAAGGCAAAATGAGCTCTGGAGTTCAGGCTTCTCCCATTTCAGTAAAGTGGTTCTTTGTCTGTAATCTGCTGCCCCTTTTCCATATCCTTACTGACCGTGTGGCCTTGTATAGGTCACTGTACATTTTCAATCTGTGTTTCTTCCTTTGAAGAAATAGGAAGTGGGACCCATTGCCTTCAAGTGTCAAATACCATTTCAGATCTCAACGACATGAATCTGTAAGAATTCCTCTTTCAACACAAGTTATTGAGTGCTCTTTTGTTGATACAGGGACAAATAGCTTCATGTTCAAAATGACTCTTGACCAATTACTTGCTGACAGTAATTATTTCTGAAACCTCTCTCTAATAAGCTAAAAACCAAGAATGAACAAAGAAAAAAACAAAACAAACCCCAAAACATCTCCTAAAACAGTTATTCGTGGAGCCATTTTTCTTCACTTAGATGTGTCCGTATTCTCCTCAGTAGTGGCTTAAACTGGACTCAGCACTCTAGCAAATGCTGGAGGAAGCCCAATTAAAGCAGAAAGGGCGTTCAGATACAAATATTCTCTTGTGGTTAAAATTCCACTTAACCCAGCTAACCTCCATTTGATGGATGAAATTGAAGACAGGGAGGTCTCTAAGCAGAATTGTGAGCCACTGATGAGCATCTTGATCACCTTCCCAACCACCTTCTTCAATGATCTTCAGGGATAGACTCTCTCATACTACTTCTGTGAGACGTTCCTCAAAAAGGTCAGAGTTCCCAAAGGACCAGTCCCACCAATTCTTGATAGGAGTTTTGTCCTCTCTTTTCTCTCTGTATGCCCCTTCTGAAGGGACACACTTACTTGTACTTACTTACTTATACCATTACCTGCCACTTGAAAGTTTAGGAGAATGGCTTCAAACCAAGGAGTTACCAAGGAGTTTCTTTTAAGAAGAAAATAGATTAAATTAGAAAAATCTGAAAACCCTCAAGGGGAAATTTAGATGAAGTTTACAGAGTTGATGGAGCTATTTCAGGACAATGTTAGGATGCTTGGTGCTTTGCAAATATAAAGCTACAAAGAAGGATAGTATATCTTAAGTCCAATGGATTCTTTTGATATAAGTGGCTCTGACTCTCTTTTAACTGCTTTTATTCTTTGGAGTTAGGAACTACCTTACTTTACACGTGATTATTGTTTTCCTTAATAAAAATATAATTTCAAGCTGAAATTATATTGTTGAAATTTAAATTCAAAGTATTCCTAATAAGAGTAATAAATATCATTTTCAAAGTGTTCGTAACATACTTCCCAATATAAAGTGAACTTATGTCAAAGATTTAACTCTTTAATGAAGGAAACTGATAAAGAAACGGAACTGAGAAGTGAGTAGGCACTTTAAAAATGACAAAATAAGATTACTAAATTAGATATAAAATAAGTTGTGGTCCTGAAGGGCAAGAAAATCATGACCTCTTGGGTGACTTTCTTACCGATCAGAAGTAATTTGCATCTTCATGTTAACATGTAACTTCACAGAATTTGGGGGCCCTGATGAATAGGAAATAGAAGGTCAAAGAAATATATATTGTTCCTTGGAACAACATATAGGCCTTTTGAACAATGCTGCAAGATGAGGCTGAAAATCATACAGGCTTCCTTTGGTCTTCTTTTCAAGTTTTGGATAATTTTTCTTAGCATCTGTACTACTGTTATTATATAATTTCATCCTTATAAAAAATAAATGAAAAGAAGGAAAGAGGGTGCCTGGGTGGCTCAGTCAGCTAAGCGTCTGCCTTCTGCTCAGGTCATGATCCTAGGGTCCTGGGATCTAGTCCCACTTAGGGCTCCTTGCTCAGCAGAGAGCCTGCTTCTCCCTCTCCTCCTCCTTCTCTTCCCTGCTTGTGCTCTCTCTCACTATCTCTGTCTCTCTCTCTCTTAAATAAATAAATAAAATCTTTAAAATAAAGAAGGAAAGAAAGAAAGAAAAAGAGAGAGACAGAGAGAGAAAGAAAAAAGAACATTTACTACATTGCCAGTTTGCATTGCTTTCTTTTAAAGATATATTAGTTGTCTCTGTACTCAGTAGAATTTCAGTTTTACACTCAAATATTCTGCAATACACAGTTGAAAAAATGTTCTATAAATATCTTATTCAATTTATGGGCTTCTGTCTTGTTTTATGAATTTACCAGTCATTGTTCTCACTTACGAGGATAGTCTGTAATTGGAAATGTCGTAAGACCATAGAAAAGTAAATTTTTTTATTCCAAAATATTTTGGTGGGAGTGAAGAAAGGTAGAAACAATCTAATATGGGAAAATACACTAGTGTAAAATGAAAGAAAATAATTACAAATATATTAATAAGTAACTGATTATTAGTCATTTAAAGTATTCTGTTGAATTTTCAGAGTGAGAATGAGTACAGAAATGCTCTGCATCTGACAGATTGGGTAATAATTTGCCTGGTAGTTTTGAAAGGGCTGATTTCCATATCATTCTGTGTTGATTTAGTTGAAGATTAGAGCAAGCACAACCTCCTTTGCAATATACAATTGCATCCTCTCATAAATTAAATTGTTAACCTGGTGACATTATCCTCTCTCCCAACAGTATTATGTCTCATTTAAGGATGGCAAAGATCAGTGCTTTTTTAAAAGAAGGTTTATACACATTAATTCTTTCTCTTTGATATTTACCACTTGTGTTTTCAAAAAGAAAACCATCACAAAGCATTGTTGGAATAAAGGCACAGAGAGATATTTTGAAGTCAATTCCAAAATGCTTTTCAATTGTCATGTTTTGACTTCATGAAACACTTTGGGTTCATTAAAAAAATTAGGAACTTCACAAGAGTCACTGAAGTGCATCACAGAAAGAAGATACCCTGTACCTATAAATCCAAGTACTTAGTTTCAGGGAAATTAGCAGGGTTTAAGTTGATTTGCTTCCTGCCAGCGAAGCAAATGACTTTTTTCTTTCCTAAGTCTCAAGAACATTCTCAGTAATACTGAGTCTTTCTTCTGCAGTCAGTGAGGAAGATGACTGGATGAGTGGGTGCAGTAACAAGGCTTAGGGAGAAAAGTCAGCTTAATGCTAGAAAAACGTGGCAGACCAGTCTTTGCTTAGTATATTTTAGTAGACCCTGTGCCAAACACTTTGCGTGCTTTTTCTCCTTCAATTCTGAATTGTCCTACAAGGGGAACTCATCATCCTCATTTTTATAGGTTTGAAAATTGAGATGTAGATGTTAATTTAATTTTCCCAATATCACACAGCTAGTTGAGTTGTAAAGCTGGAATTTGAACATATTTAAACCAACTTCAGAGGTCACCAACAATTATTCTATATTGCCTTTACTAGATTGAATGACCCAGGTAATAGCTCAGTTAAGTAAGAATTAATTCTTTGACTCTGAAAAACAATAAAATTCCTTTGGCATTTTTTCCCTTCATGTTCAAAATAAGGATTTTAAAATCAGTAATACAGAAGATACCTTTTTGTTCTGTGATTCTAGGTTATGTCCTGTGCTATTTTTCCAAAGGAAAAAAACACATATTTCCCAGTCTTACTTAAAATTGAAGGTGATATCCTTGTGCAGATTCTGTATGCTTAGTATGATTAGTTTTTTTAAGATGTTATTTATTCATTTTAGACAGAGAGAGAAAGAGCAAGAATGAGAGGAGTGGAGGGGAAGGAGAGGGAGAAAGAACCTGAAGCAGAGTCCTTACTTGGCTTAGAGCCTAATGCAGAGCTCAGTCCCACAACCGCCAGATTGTGACCTGAGCTGAAACCAAGAGTCAGATACTCAACCACCTGAACCGCCCAGGCGCCCCTGATTGTTTTTTTTTAACATGAAAAATATATGACCTCCTACATGACTTTTCTCTTAGAATTCACTGATTAATGATGCAGCACTATAATGCATTCAGAAATACTTATAAATGATTTTGTATCTTGAATTTAGAATGTCATCTACAGGGGCGCCTGGGTGGCTCAGATGGTTAAGCGTTTGCCTTGGGCTCAGGTCATGATCCCAGGGTCCTGGGATCGAGCCCCACATCGGGCTCCTGGAGCAGCAGGAGCCTGCTTCTCCCTCTCCCACTACCTCTCTCCTTGCTCATGCTTTCTCTCTCTCTCTCTCTGTATCTCTGTGTCTCAAATGAATAAATAAAATCTTAAAAAAAAAAATTAAATAAATAAAAAAATAATGTCATCTACATATATTTGAAAGTTTAAAATATTGATCTACATGGGTTTTAGTTATTCACTCAAGAATTATTGTTTGATATAGAAATGAATTCATAAATTCACTGTATTCAATCTTCAGTCATCCGGACAATGACCTATAGGTTAAGAATCACTGATACAAAAATTGGGTTATAAAAAACTCTAGAGCAGATATATCATTTTTTTTTCTAAAATGCTAAGAAATTATTTGTTCTGCAGTATTGAATATGTAATATCAAATTGATAATTACACCCTCACTGAGTGGGTATAACAGATAATCACATGTCATTTGCGCTTTATTCTAAAGGTCCATCAGTAGTTTAATAGTCTGGAGGGTGTATTTTAGTTTCCTAGGGCTGCCATAACAAAGTAGCAGACTGAATGGCTAAACCACAAAAATTATATATATATTTTTCACAATTCTGGAGGCTAGAAGTTCAAGATCAAAGCATGGGCAGAGTCAGGTTTTTTGGGGTTCTCTCTTTTTGACTTGCAAATGGCTGCCTTGTCCTGGTGTCTTCACATGCTTGCTGCTGACTGTGTCCTAATCTCCTTTTAAAAGGACCCAAATCAGATTGGAGTAGGCCCACTCTAATGACCTCATGCAATCTTAATTACCTCTTTAAAGACCCTTTCTCCAAATTCAGTCACATTCAGAAGTACTGAGGGTTAAGACATCAAACATGAGTGGGGGGAGGAGCAAAATGTAGCCGCAAAAAACCCATACTTTTGGGGATTGAGGCTGAAGCCTTCATTCAGTTATGTACACCCTACCTATTAAAATATCTTTACCTATGCTTTCTTAAGGACATTTATGGACTATATTATCTTATTTTAATTTATCTTCACAAAAAGGAAACTAGGCTAAAACAATTATTGCAAAGAAATCATGGAATACGAATAAGAATATAATGCAAACTTAAGTAAATACAAAATAAGTCAGTTGGCTAATTCCTTCCTTAGGAGAGCTTTTTCTCAGTTACATAATGAGGTAAAATCAATGAAAGATATTAAGAGAGGTGCAAGGATAACTCACAGGTTTTCTTTCTCCTATTACTGAATAACTCTCTGCTCAATCATTTTCTCTTTGCTCTAACCACAGTCAGTTCAGTACTTTGTTGGACAAATGAGCAAGGATGAAGTTGTTGCATCATCCATGGGAGTGTGTGAGAAAAACCTTTGCTGACGTAGATCTGGGAAAAAGGTGTAGTAGGAGTTCCTAAAACTGCCTTCAATCCTGATGATTCACTACAAGGATTCACAGAACTGAAATATTTTTATATTCATAATTACAGTTTATTACAATGAAAAAACACAGAGAAAATGAGCAAAGGGAAAGGTTCATGGGGCAAAGTCCAGAGAAAAGTCCAGGCATAAGCTTCTAGGCGTCCCTCCCAGTGGAGTAGCACAGAACGAGCTTAATTCCTCCAGCAATGATGTGTGGCAACAAGTGCAAAGTGCCACTAACCAGGGAAGTTCAACTGAGCCTGGTTTCCAGAAATTATTGGGGTCAGTCCCAATCATGTAGTCTTACAGTGCCTGTGTGACTGACACTAGTTACTGAAGCCCCAGACCCCCAGATTGAAAGCAGGTGTTCACCATAAATAACATTATTAGTATAAACTATTTGGATAAACTGGTACAGTATGTCACAAGGCCTCAGGCATACACAAACAATCTTATGAAACAGAACATTCAAAGAGCTCAGTTATAGTCATTAAAATAAGCCTTTCTGGGGGAACTTAGAAAGGTAGGGCAACACAGTCCTGCTGAGTTAACCCTTTCCTGCACCAGAGTGACCTGAGTCCATATTTCAGAGAATAAAGCCAAGCGGCAGTCCTAGCTATTACTCAGTGTGAATCAAGAAAAGTGAATGAGGTGAATCACTTAGGAGACTGAGTCAAGTCTATAAATAAAAATAAATAAAAGTCAGAGACTGAAAAACTAGGAACATAGCAAAAGTCCAGTGAAGAAAGACTTAATGAAGGAATAAACAAAATGAGAATATTCTAAAGACCATTATTACCTGATACCTGTTGTATGACTTTAGGAATGTGCTAAATGACTTATAGGAATCACCTAACAATGCCAATAATTTTTAAAACAAACCTCTAGTTGTTTACAGCAATATCTCTAAGCTAACGTGAACAGGCTCAAATCTAGATCTCTGAGTGAACATAGATAGATATTTACAAACACCAAATTTATAATACATAAGTACATACCATCTCAAAATATTTCTCACATTGACCTCATTCTTGTTCAGTGATTCAAATAATTAGCAAATTTCACCTTGGAACTTTCTCATGGAGAAGTTACTACGCCAAATGTGGCCTTTTATCTACTCATAGCTTAGTTAAATTACATTTGGATTCTTTGTTTGTTTGTACTTTAAGATTTTATTTATTTATTTGAGAGAGAGAGAGAGCAAGAGTGGTGGGGGCGGGCAGAGGGAGAGGGAGAAGGAGACTCCCTGCTGGGCAGGGAGCCTGACATGGGGCTCAATCCTGGGTGGGGCTCAGTCCAGGACCCTGAGATCATGACCTGAGCTGAAGGCAGATGCTTAACAGTCTGAGCCACTCAGGTGCCCCTGGATTCTTTATTGTAATATCACTGTCACCAGTGAGAGAAGTAGCCCATGACCAAGGTTACCTGGACTCATTATGGAGGATGTAATCAAGACTAAGACTACTAATTCTATAGAGTTAAAATTCCACCACCTCTGTGGATCCCATCTCTGCTTAAGTTAGTAGAGTGCAGAGTATCTACCATTATTTGTGTTTGAGTTTTTTTTCCTTCTTTTCCTCTCTGTTTACAGGTACACTTATTCCTCATGAATGTTAGTATTTAACTCCTTGAGGCCTTTCAATAACTGTTATTCAAAAAACACATCATGCTTCATCTTTGTATTTCCTTGGTGTTTAGTAAACTGCTAGGTGAAGAGCCTGGGATTCAATTATTAGGTGTCCAATCAGCTTAGTTTTATCCATGATAACACATGAATGTGCCTGAGTTTTTTTAAAGTACCTAGTACTTTAGGCAATGCATCTTTTGAAACTGAGGGAAACCTTCTACAGTTGGCATTGCAGAAGGCATTTAATGAGGTTTGAGATAACCATGTTAGGCAGTACTACACAATAATTTCTTACCTTAGAATTTTTGATAAATGATACAGGGATGTCTTAGATGAAAAGGGAAGCAGTGTTATTCTTTCGGAGGAATATATACTCTCAACAGAGAAGTTTGGGCTTCTCTGTTGTAACAATAAAATTGACTTCTATGATAAATGCTTTTCTCATTTCTGGAAGCAGTTTTATAAATAAACTTTTAGCTAAAGCATAAAATATAATTGGAAACGTACAAAAACCATAAGTGTCAGGCTTAATGAATTTTTCCAAAAGTGAACAAACCCATGTAACAAACACCCAGGTCAAGACACAGAAGGTTACCATGGATCAGGAAACTTACCATGAATCAGTAAGGGCTCACTTAAGGAAGTAGACTTTCTATCAGAAATAAGTAGATAAAGAACTTATTGTGAGATTATATTTTACAAATGTGGGAGGAGCTGGGAAAAATGAAGGTTTGGAATGAAAAGTCAGAGGATAATAGAAAAAGTTATTAGTCAACCTGTCTAAGACACTAGTAAGATAAAAAAAAAAATCAGTATCTGCTGCTGCCAAAATGCAATTGTGAGTGGGAATCATGTAAAGGGGCTTCTGAGATGCTGTTGCTCTGATGGCAGGTGTCTGGTGGGGGGCCCAGAGTCTCTGTTGGTCATTAGGGCTAGCAGTCAGAAAGATGAGCTGAAGGTAGAGCAGATGAGAGAAAAGATAGTTTAGGACCTGCAGGCACCACTGTGTCTGCCATCCCCAAATCTAACAGTGACAACTTTCCAAGAATAATGGCCGTGGCTGGTGTTCAACTTCCTCTTTTGTTTAACCTTAACTTGGAACCATACAGAAAGGGTATGGAAATATAATTACATAGTTTAATCAAGTTAACCTGGTACAATCCAACAAGTGAGTATCTCAGATGATCCCCCTACCCACTCGGCCCATAGCCCCATCCAGTCATGACACCTCCTGTGGGTAACCACTCTGTTAACCTCTAACAGAGATTGTGTTTGCCTGTGTGTACTTTATGTGAATGGACTCATAACATGTACATTTGTGTCTGGTTCCTTTTGCTCAATGTCAGCTTTCATGAAAGTCATTCCTGTTCTTGTGTATGGTTACAATTAATTTATTCTCACAGATATACCCTATTCCATTGCATGAATAAATCACAACATATTTTCCTATTTTAACAATAGTGAACATAAGTTTGTTTCCATTTTGGGACCATTGTTAACAGTAATGATATGAATATTCATGTATATAGAGAAACAATTGTACATAATTGTTTGGCATATACTTAATAATGGAGTTTGGGGGACAAGAGATATGTATATGTTTAGTTTTACTAAGTGAGTAGTTTTACACAGTGAGTAGTTCATTAGCCTCTCAAAACAACCTTTCTAGTTAACAGATGAAGATAATAGCATTTCAACTCTAGTAGGATTATTGTGAAGTTGAAGTCATATAGTCAATGTCAAAACACCTGTGTGCCTGGTACACAATGAGTCCTCAATATATGATGATTCATTATTACTTACTATATCATCATAGTTTGACAATCATAAAGAACTCAGGATTCATTTTTTTCAGGCACCATTTCATAATCACATTCAACATGCCCCAAACCACACTATGTACCCCAGTAAATGATGAATAATATAGGCTTGATTCTCAGTTGTCTCTTGGCAATCACAAGGAACAGTAGTAGAACTGGATGGGACTGTATACCCAAACCACACTAAGTATGCCTCAAAGCATCAAATAGTAAATTCTCTGTACAATATTTGAACGATCTCATTTGTAACAAGGAATGGTAAGGGTGGGGGTAGGAGGAAATTTTAACCTAAAAATCTGGATATTAAATTCCCATTTCAAAGATGTGAATTTTGACTATAAAACCAAATTCACTTTTCAATCCTGGTGTTCTGAAATCTTACCTTAGATCACAATTAACGTAATAATAACACAAACTGACTTAATGAAGATTAGTGAAGGCATTTTGGGTTTTTAATTACTCATTCAACAAGTATTTAATGAGCACCTAGAAGCCGGTAAAAAGGAGACAAAATGTTTATCCCTCAAAGATTTTGCATTCTAGTTTGAAGACTAAGAGTAAATAAGTAAACAAATAAATCAATAAATTCATTATATATAATGACAAACAAAGAAAAGTTCTCTGAAGAGCAAAAAAGGCAGAGACAGAAGATGGGAGAAAGGCCTTGCAAAGAAGTACTGTTTTAAGTAATTTGGTTAAGAAAACATTTGAGAGGGGTGCCTGAGTTAAGTGTCTGCCTTCAGCTCAGGTCATGACCCCAAGGTTCTGGGATCAGAGCCTGCCTTGCATCCTCAGGTCCCTGCTCCATGGGGAGCCTGTTTTACCCTCTCCCTCTGTCTTTCCCCCTGCTCATGCTCACACGTGCTCTCTCTCTCAAATAATAAAATAAACATAAAATATTTTTAAAAAAAGAAAAAGAAAACATTTGAGAATATGTTCTAGATCATGTACATGTACGTCACCAAAAAGATAGCCGACGCTATTTTGGGCACAGATTTATGCAGGAGCACAAGTTGTTAGATCATAAGGTTAAACCCTTGCCCATAGTTGACAGCTAAAAAAATACCCACACATTTAGAGAGAAGATACAGTATTTGCCAGACCTCAACACATTTCAGAGAATAATCGCTGATATGTAAAAGTTGACTAAGGAAAATATAGCTATGACCGTTGACTCTCACATTATTTTCTTACATTACAATTATAAGTTGTCAAAGAGATAAGACAAACTTAAGTCATTAAGAATATTAAAGAGAGAGAATGCCAGTATAACTTTGTATTTTTATTCTTGCTGACTTATTTCCAGATCAGAATTTCTTGACTTTAAGAACAAAAATTTTTTATAATGTCAGCTCCACCTGCTTTCAGAGGATTTAGCTGTGTCTGTAGCACAATGACTAATTGCTAGATTAATAAAGACATTGCTGCTCCCACAATATAAGTGCTTAGATTTCCTTGCCCTCAATATATGTGATATATCATTTTCTCTGACTGCTCAGATGATATAATTCTTTTCACATTATATTCCTCCACTGTAATTCATATCCTTTTAAAAACCATTATTTTTCAAGAATTTTCATCATGGCATTGGTAGTTAGGTGTAACATAAAGGGAAAGAATGTGAGGTAGCAATCTGGCCTCGCTGCTTGCTGGGTATAAAATCTTGGCCAATTTATTTAATTCATTCAGGAAATATTTATGAAATTCTTATTATAGGCCAAACTCTCAAGATATTTTAGTTAAAAAAAGAGACAAAAATATCATCCTGTTCAGATTCTCTCTGGGTAACTAGATTTCTAATCTGGGAGAATTATAATATTAACTATCCCATGGGTCTTGAAGGCATTAAGTGAGATCAGAGAAAGACTTTGGTGTTAAACACATCGAGTCATGCCACTTATTTGCATGAATTTCAAGCAATTTTTTTTTTAAACTCAGTTTCTTCAGGTGTAAAATGTAGACTTTTTATGATAGAAAGAAGTTATATAAATATATAAATATTTGAAGTTATATAAAATCCTGTAAGGGAATAAGTATTCAATAAATCCTGGGAATTACTATCTGCAAAATCATCTCTCTCTCTCTCTCTCTTTTTTTAAATATTTTATTTATTTATTTGACAGAGAGAGACACAGCGAGAGAGGGAACACAAGCAGGGAGGGAGTGGGAGAGGGAGAAGCAGGCTTCCCGCAGAGCAGAGAGCCTGATGCGGGGCTGGATCCCAGGACCCTGGGATCATGACCTGAGCCGAAGGCAGATGCTTAATGACTGAGCCACCCAGCCACCCCATGCAAAATCATCTCTTGAAAACTAGCAGTATACAAGGTGTAATTTCTAGCTCAAATGCCTTGACTGACTTCCAGATTCTAATATACGATGCTTACTAGGCAGTTCCTCTTAGGGTCTCATAATTATCTCAAACTTAGTATCCCCAATATTGACTATTCTGTGCTAGATATGCTACTCATGCACCAGGCCCACTCTCTACTCTTCAACAACACTGAACATGCCCAAGAAAGCCCATATATATATACAGACTATGTCAATAAGTGTCAACAGACATTTCTTGCTTCTGGTGGAGTTCAGCCTATGAGGGAACCACTAGAAAAATAAATAATAAAGGAAGTAGGAAGGTAAGGTTGAGAGATCCCTTCCCTCCACCTCCATCAAAGGTCCATTTTCCTGGCAAGTGGCCCTACGCACACAGTTCCCTCTTTTGTCCATTTCTCCTCAACTTTTCCTTCTTGTGTTTACTCTCACCAGGTTGCAACATTGTTTCTAGTAGTTTTCTTACTTTCTGTTCATAACTTTAAGACACTACCTAAAGTGTTTGTGCATTATCTCTCTGTTTAGCTTTGGTCCACCAGCCCTAGAGTAGATATAGTACACAATAAATATATAGCACTCAAATAAATATGGCATTTGATAAATACTTGTTTTCTAATTATCTAGTCATCAAATCAGGTAAATTGCAGAAGTTTCCATCCAATCACTTACCTTTAACTCCATATCACTCACCACATCTAGTCAGAAACGAAGTCCCGTAGATTCAATTTACTTCCTCAGTAACTTCAGTATTATTCCCCTTATCCCTTCCTCTATTATGACCTCCTCTGCTTATGTCTTGATCACTTGTTAGTTGAAATTTTGCATTACACTCTTACCAGATTTCCTTGCCTCAAGGTTATCCCCTTGGCAATTCATATTCACAGTGAGGCCAGAATGGTATGTCTAAAATACACATATGATTATGTCTTTATACTGCTGGAATTCCTCCAGTGCATAACCACACCATGATTAGGATATTATTATTTCTAATTACTTCCTGTCTGTATTACATTGTTTTCCTTTTTTTTTTAAAGATTTTATTTATTTATTTGAGAGAGAGAATGAGAGAGAGAGAGAGCATGAGAGGGGGAGGGTCAGAGGGAGAAGCAGTCTCCCCGCCAAGCAGGGAGGCCGATGCGGGACTCGATCCTGGGACTCCAGGATCATGACCTGAGCCAAAGGCAGTCGCTTAACCAACTGAGCCACCCAGGCGCCCCCATTGTTTTCCATTTTCATATGAGACATGTTCTAATAAAAATTATCCAGCTAATTATGTATTCAAGACTTCCTACTTCATTCTTTACAACTGTATTCATGCATGCTTATTTTTCGCATTTTTGATAAAAATAATTAAGTGCATACATACTTACATATGAACATATGTACATACATGCATAGCCTTGCTTCTAGATACCATAATGCCATTTCCAACCTTTTATGAGCAAATTAAAGTATATCATTTATATTTCTTCTTTTTGCTTTTTCAGCTTCATACTCATTCCTAAATTCTCTACAATTTTGATTTTGACATCATCCATTCACTAAACTTCTCTCAGCACTGCTGCTATTCATCTTCACCATGGACAGTTTTATCCTTACATTGTCTTGCTGTGGCCACATTTGACACTTGAATGCCTCCCTTGAAGCTTTCTTTCTTTAACTTTCATGACACCACACTACTATGTTCTCATTCTCACTTTACACATCTCATTCTCTCTTTCTTGTAATTAAGTTATAACATTCCTCAGACTTCTGTCCTAAATCCTCTTTCTTCTTATTTTATATATTCCATCTGGTCAATTTAATTCATTTCCATAGCTTAAATTACCGATGTTAGATGTTGTTGTCTCCAACATCACTCTCTTGCTCAAAGTTTTTTTTAAATGCACAGCAATATTGTTTCTTGCTCACTTCAAATGACTATCATACAGATATCTCAAACTCAGTACCTATAATACTCAACTTACTTTCAATTCATCTCACCTGCTTACATTTCAATAAATAATACAACCATCTTTTCAGTTATCCAACCCAGTAATATGAGTAGAATCCTCAGCTCCTCCTTTATCATCAGCACTCAGTGAATAACCAAGTCCTGCCATTCTTGCATTTAATTATATCTCAAATCTCCCCCTCCCACTCCATACATTTGGCTTTCACTCTTATTTCCTTCATATCCCACTGCAATAACCTTCTAATTTGTCTTCTCACCTTTATTCTGGTCCTCATCGAATTCATTCATCACAATTTTAAGAGAGAGACCTTTCTGACATGAATATGAACATCTTACTGCCTGGTTAACACCCTACTGTCATATAAGATAAAATGCTAATACATAAATATGACCCTCAAGATTTGTTAACAATCTGGTCTTGAATTAATTTCTAGCCCCTTCTTTCTAGTATATTCTAAACATTCATTGTACCAGTGAGAGAAAAAAAATGTATCTCTTAGTTTCTGCACATTCCCCTTATTATTTTCTATTTCTAGAATACATGTCCCTCTTCCTTTTTCCTAGATTTATCTTACATGTTCTTCAACCTTGAGAGTCAGAGTCTTCTCACCATGGAGGCCTTTCTTGACCTTACGTTTGTGCTAAGAGCCCTGTGCTCCCATGAGACACTTTTATCAAGACAATCTTTACATTTCACTGTAGTTACCTGTATAATCATCTGGGCTTTCTGCTAGTCTGTCAGGTTTGTAAGCAACTTGATGTTTTTCCAGCAGCAAGCACTGTCTACTATATTGTACTCATTGAACACATATTTATTTAATGAATTTATAAATGAGTAAAACCTGACATATTGTGCATACTTAGTTCTTTCATTGAATGGGGGGACTGAATGTTAGTTGTTACTATCCATTGTTCTATCAAATTACTTTTCTAATGTACTTTTCAGATTGGTCCTAGTAGATTTCATAATTACTAAATAATTATCATAACTCTGTTCCCCTCTCTGCAATCACCAAACATTTTTTTTTAGTTCCTTATCAGTAAAAAAAAATTCTTGAGGCTGTTGTCAATGGACCTTTTCCTTATCCCTTCAAAATGACAGCTTTAAGTATGTATCATTGTAATATTTAACCTAGATCTAAAATAGAGACCCAATAAAACAGTTTTGACTGAAATTCTTAATCAGTGGAGGTCTCAAACGATTTATTCTCTATGGCTATGATTTCACAACTACGACTGACTGTCTATATGATAAACATGATTTAAGAGAGCTAGTTATATATTTGCAGTTGGACCTGGGTGATATTTAAAGTGTGGTGGGAAGGGACACAAGGAAGGCTGAGTGACATGTGACTAGGGTGGCAGATTGCTGTAGTGTGTTGTTGGATACCCTCATGGGAGGACACTGAGGCCTCCTTAAGCTGCCCAACTAAGTTTTAACCTGACAGAAAGATGAACATCTGTGCTATATTGCAGTAACAGACTTAAAAGATGGTATTACCAACTCTTTGAAAGGGACATTGAGAAATCAACTAGTTTAGTCATTTGCCTTCAGGGATATTAATGGCTAAATTGTATCAGCAATGTGGTTGCCTTTTCTTAAAAATAATTTTCACAAATAAAGATAACTCTCAATAAACCTTGAATGCGACTGCGAGTCACACATTTAGTTACCGAAGATAAAATATGGAGATTAACCAGAGATAATGGTTTCTGCCTGAGTACTAGAATCCTCTAGTTTAAAATATACACTTAATCATAAGTGTTTTCTTTCCTAAAGATAGAAATAAATGTACTTGTGAAAAGTAATTCAAGGTGGCATTGTGTTTTATAAAGAAAATGAACTGTTATGTTTTATCAACATAAATGTGTTATTACAAGATTATTTTATCTTCTTGAAAGTCACAAAAATTACTTGATATTAAATTTATGTGCAGACATTTTTTTTTAAACAACACGAGAAATCAGAGAGAGAACCTGGGACAGAAGAAATGGAGCACAGTTTAATTAGTTAACCCTTCCTTGTTTGTCTTATGCCTGGAGAAATGCTAAAGCATTTGATGGTTTTGCTTCTAGTATGATTATCCTCCACAATTTTTCACATCGTCTGATATTGTCTTGAGATGTTACACTCATTTTACTGACTACCAAAGAATAATTCCCTGTGCTGAAGTAAAGAATTATTTTCAAATAACTGTGCTTACTGTTTCCTGAGTAGGAGCAGAATCTGTTTCTATTGCCAAAACTTTTCTCCAGATGCTCAGGTTGCTTTAGGTTATAGGACCATTTATAATTAATGAATGCCATCTATTAAAAAGAAGAATAAATTAACAGGGAATGTTGGGACTGATTCTTCCTGTATGATTATGCACATTTTATCTCTCCTTTTAATCTCAACCAGAACCTGAAATTAGGCAGATAATCAAAATCAAAATGACTGTTACAGTTGCTCTTCTATTCATCATTGGCATTCAATGGGTATGCTACTGTGTTTCTCAAAGCCCCACCCTGGGAAAGCAGCATGTCTGGGAAAAGATAGTCTTTCAATTTCTGGATACGAGAATGCCATTATCAAGAATTACAGATAAAAGCAAGTAGGGAAATAGGTGTTGGATCTGAGATCTTCCAACTTCTTTTGAGTTTGTTTTTTTTTATTTAAGGGAAGTAAAATTAAAAAAACACCTTGAAGGGTTTATGAATTTTTTTCTCCTAAAGCAGCGTATGGGATTCCTTTGGTCAAAAATAATTTGTCATATTCAGATATTAACTAAATGAGATACTTTGGTGCATGTATAAATATTTTACCAATTTCCTATCCCGTAGTTTCATTAGGTCCTGTTTCAATGTTACTATTAAGAGCTCAGCAGCCAAACAAATACCTTCTAATAATCCTTACTATTTATTTCACCAAAATTGTATTTTCCTGGTTCAATTTGCATGATCTCTACCCTCCCTGAGCAAAGAAATATATTTTTTCTGTCTTGGGATTTAGAACATTTTCTTTTGTTATCTATAGTAAGCAGATATATTTAGTTTATCTTAGTTTCTGCACAATTACCCTTATTATTTTCTATTTCTAGAATACTTGTCCCTCTTCCTTTTTCCTAGATTTATCTTACATGTTCTTCAACCTTGAGAGTCAGAGTCTTCTCACCATGGAGGCCTTTCCTGACCTTATGTCTGTGCTAAGGTTCAAACCTTAGCACACCTTTGCTGAAACCTTAATATCTGCATGTAGTTCAACATTGGGCCCATAGCAATGGTAAAGTACAATTTTCAAAAAGTATGATTGGTGACTTTCTTTTTTTTTTTTTTAAGATTTTATTTATTTATTTGACAGAGAGAGACACAGCGAGAGAGAGAGCACAAGCAGGGGGAGTGGGAGAGGGAGAAGCAGGCTTCCCGAGGAGCAGGGAGCCCGATGCGGGGCTCGATCCCAGGACCCTGGGATCATGACCTGAGCCGAAGGCAGACGCTTAACAACTGAGCCACCCAGGCACCCCGATTGGTGACTTTCTTATAAATAAGTAGAATGTATGTTAAATATTTTACTCAACTCATTAGTGAGTTGAGGAAATGTTAAGGCTAATTCAAAGAGCATTTGAAGACCTATATATTTATAGGCAATTCATGTGTTAATATAAGAATAAAATTGTTGGGTGAGATACACATTGGTTACTGGTTGCCCTACAAGGCAATAAAATGTAACCTTTGTAATTACCTTTTCTACTGGACAGAAGGTACCAACCTTAATATAGATAAAAATTTACAAGTTAAAACATAATTTTACCAAGTTTCATACCTTGAATCAATGGTAAAGAGTAATTAGAGCAAAGTATATCTTCTTAGATAACCCCCCATGATTTTGGCCTCATAGGGCTCTAGGGGCCAAGGGCAGGCTGCCCCAAGATGGGCCATATTGTACTGAAGATTCTTTTTGAGTTAAAAGCAATCAAAACTTAGCAGACTCAGGAAAAGCTCTTTACCTTCCCTACAATTACCTAAAAGAATTTAGATAAAGGACCTGCTCCAGGAAGACAGCTATCATTATAGATAAAGACATTATGAAATGAACTAGGTATGGTAGACAGGGAGGAATGTGACAAGGTCTGCTTGATCAAAGTCCTCTATGTCCCATTGTTTCTGAGTGGCCCTGCAAACATTTGGTTACCAAATATTTACTCTTTTTCAGCGTCCTGTGAATTGCATTCCTTCCCTTTGAAGTCCCAGACCCCTACTTCCTTCTCCTTAGTTCAGAATGGCATATATATGCCTGACTATCTTTGGAATTTCCATGCCTGTGTGGATTCCCCTTACATACAAAATTACATTTGATTTTCTCCTGTTAGTCTGTCTCATGTTGATTTGATTCTTAGGCTGAAGGACCTTGAAGGGTAGAGGAAATTCATCCTCCACATAGGATCTTCTAAAGCTATACTAACTTTTAGCCTTATTTTCAAATTCTCTATACTTTCAATAGCACTTAATAAAAAATTTTTCAATAATCTGCTGAATGCACAGTATGAGTATAGAACTACCAGGATTCCTTCACAAAATCAATACAACAAGCTAATGAGCCTTATGTGTCATAGCTGATAAGTAAAAGACAAAAATCGAGCTCTCAACAACATAAGATTTATCAAGCAATTTGCACATATAGAATAATATGAGAATAAAATTATATCATATATAATTCTATCAGAGTTCTTAGAGGAAAAGATTGGGAAGTAAATGTTGGAATGGCATGCTATTTTAAAAATCCTTTAAACACATTATGGCATATAATTCCCATTATGATCCTCTGGGTTAGGCATTAATACTGATTTTAGAAATGAGAGTACACATACTTTTGAAACTTAGATAATAGAAAAAGCTAAACCATGATAGGGTTATCCAAAGGTGTAGATTTGCTTTTACAAGGAGTAGATAGGGAGGAAAGAGAAAGAGGATCTCGGTTTAAAAAAGACAGCATAGAAACAGAATATTCTATTTACTTTAGTACAGGTAATACTTGAGTTTCTTTATGTCTTCCTTCTTTAACTCTCCAAGCACAATCATTTTATACTGAAGTGGAAAGTCTTAAAATAATGTAAATAATCACTTATTTGTCAGAAAATACAATACTCCTTTTCCCCCCTCAAGTTTATATTAAGTTTTCTTAAGAAAGTCATGCCAATATTCTGACAGATGATAAATCCTAATAACAGTCTTACAGACTAGCAATTATTCTCACATATAACTACTCTAAATTTGAGATGGGTTAACTGTATGAACATTGTCTAGTATATGTTAACAAATGTTTCATTTCTTGTATCTCCTTAATTAGTTGTGTATTACCCAGTCAATTCTCCTCATAATGTGATGTGATATTAAAGATTTTTCCCCTGATATTCACTCTTTTGACCCATGCTTTTCAAAATAGCTTCCTGTATGTCTAAAAGAACTTTTCCCGCATACAAAACTATTTTGTAACTAATAATACATTTCATCACAATTGTTTTATATCACCAATACTCTGCCACCCAAATATTTTTAATTCATTCAAACCATTTCGTTTTCAAAATATTATGAATAAAGATTGCCAATAGGACTCAACTGAGTCATATTTAAAGATCAAATCCCACAAAAGGTTTAAACGTCAGTATCATTTTGACCCTTATTCCAGAGCATTTACTCAAACCCAAATAGGGCCCCATGTCCTGTCTATTCTACTCAGTCTCTTTGCTTGAGGATTTGGAACTGATCTTAAAGATTGGGGTTGTTTTAAGGTAAGTTTCCCACAACCACAGCTGTCACATATGGTTGAGATGGTTGGGTACCACACATTTCTCAGGGAGCCATTTGCAGAATAACAGCTTTTCTTGAATACTTTTAGTTCCATAGATACCTAATATTTCTCCTAATTGCAATCTTTATCTCACATTTTATTCTTATACAGGAGAACTGAAAAAGTTCAGCCTTTCTTTTCCATTGTCATTTTTATTCCTCGTGGCTCTAACACAGTCTTAAAATATAGATTGCTTGATTGTATCTCTCCTTCCTGCATGATAATCAGAAAAGTCTTGTCAATTCTGAAGAAGAGCTTGGGGGTGTAGGGAAGATTGAGGAATTGACGGATTACATCTATACAAAAGCACTAGATCAGCCTTAACTTTTGAAGAATGCATCATCAAAGATTGAAGATTTACTATAAATTTTAAAAATACCAAATTCCATCCTTAGCAACCCTCCTCTTCTCTCTTCAGCTTTTCCAGTCATAATTATGGAATTATGTCACATTGATAATAACAAACTAATTTTATTTTTATATTGTCATCATAACTTTTTACCAGAATAAAAATATTATGGAAATTATAGATATACAAATGTATACAAGCAGGTCTTTTTAAATTGAAGGCTATGTTTACAAGACTGATTTCTAATCACTCTATACTTACATTAATTTCTCTTCTATATACCCGTAAACTAAACTGTACTTAGAGTTAACACATTTCAATTAGCAGAAATTTTTCAAAAACACAAAATCTTGTGATTCAAGTTTCTAACTCTGACATTTATTTGGCCTGCTATATTTCTCAAATTTGTATGTGAGGAGACATAACTTTTCAGGTCTTTCCCTAAACTCTGAAGAGTATAGGCTGGGACATGAAAAAGAATAAGAAATTGATAGTGTTCTTGAATCATAGTGGGAAAAGAATGTTGTGGAGTTTCTGATGACTTAAAATTGTTTTTTCTACAACACTTAAAATCATAATTTTCCATGGCACGCAGTGGAAGGCTGATCTCCACAAGAGGAAAGCAGCAGAATTCTGAAACTATGACCTTTATCTCTTGTTATCTTCTTGAGAGCCCTAAAAAATTTCTATTGCCCCTACACTATAAGCATCTCAATATGATAAATAATGTCACCTTCATTATTATTCTCTTCAAATTATGTAGTATATCTGAGATAAGATTGACTATAGTGAAAGATGTAATGAAATCATGAATAAAAAGTCAGAAATATATTGTCAAATAATAATTGTAAAGTAGGTAATTCAAAGCAGTTGTCCTGCTGAAGATGGCTAAAACATCTGAACAAAATATGTTTATAATTATCTTCAAAGTGCAAAAATATTAACAAGATCCTGAGGCATAGCTAGGAAAAATTCAGTATATCAGACTAGAGCTAGGAAAAATAACACTAACACTCAAAACTCCCTTTGCCCTGAAGTCACCTGCTAAGGAGGAGGAGGAGGAGAAGAAGAAAGAAGAAAGAAGAAGAAGAAGAAGAAGAAGAAGAAGAAGAAGAAGAAGAAGAA
>NC_058411.1:19600135-19614292 GCF_002201575.2 Neomonachus schauinslandi
CTTTCTTTCTTTCTTTCTTTCTTTCTTTCTTTCTTTCTTTCTTTCTTTCTTTCTTTCTTTTCTTTCTTTCTTTCTTTCTTTCTTTCTTTCTTTCTTTCTTTCTTTCTTTCTTTCTTTCTTTCTTTCTTTCTCTCCTTCCTTCCTCCCTCCTTCCCTCCCTCCCTCCCTTCCTTCCTTCCTTCCTTCCTTCCTTTCTCTCTCTCTCTCTTTCTTTCTTTGCTTAGAGGCTTACAGTTCTGATACTAATGTTTGATAAACAGAGATGGCAGTGGAAAAAGAATCAAATAATGGATGTAAAATCCATCATTAACACACAACCATATGAAATTATTCACTTTATCATCCTGTCCTAAAAGTGTCCAAGTAAACCCTGGGCTTGTGAGTAAGAGTGATTGTTGACAAGTAGTAGAAAACAATTAGGAAAGGCTTTTTTTCCTTTTATTTCTCCAATAGTGAGTTGGAAACACTGTCAATGACACAACCCATAAACATTCCCCCAGATTCCTTACTAATATAACCCTGATTTTATTCATTACAGCAATCTATTCAGCCCCAACATCCCTCACAGCAAGGCATACCAGTAGATGTTCAATGAGATGAACTGAAGCTTCCTGGGAAAACATTTTCTTTTCTAATAAAAAAGTTCAGATGTAGCTGGCACCTGTCTTTCCTCTTACACTTACTTTAAACATGAACATGATGTCTGAGGTTATGATAATGACATGGCATGAGAGTGACATCAACGTGGTAAGCATAGCAGAAGGAACAAGCTTATGCTCTGGATGACATCAATGTATGTCTGAAATCAACATCTGTGAACATCTACCTCTTATTCCTTCAGGAAAAATAAATAAACAAAAGAAACTACCAAAGAAACTTGTTTGCCTCAGCCATAATTTTTCTGTTACCTGCAGGATAATACAAACTAAATGAAAGATAAGATACAGTTCCTGACAATGGCACTGGACTTGAAATAGTCAATGATACAGTTCTTTAAAATGGCACGTGGGTATGAATTTCAGTCCACAAGCTCAGGCGTGCAAATAATATTGTTGTTTTATTCCACCAGCAGACTAAAAAACTAACTCAGCCTTTCCCAGTGCTCCTTCCAATCACAGTTGCAGAGTCCTATGCTCTGGGTCAAGGAATAAGGGAAGCCCCCCGAGTCCTCATTCACACAGGTTGAGTGGAAATGTCATTGTGCCCATCAACATGGCCTCAAGTCCAGGGGAGTTCTGCTGCTTCTATAGCCACTGAAGGTCCACAAATTCTGGTGAGATTGCCTATGATTCTATTTCCTCAGATTTATACCACAGTTGTTCGTTTTTAGAGTCTTGACATTCCCTGGTGGAGCTTCTAAGAAGAAAGATGTTTGATGCTAGCTCTCTTTTTCCATATGAAACCTACAGAGCTCTACCAGCCTCCTGCTCTCCCTCTTTACTTCTTTCCCACCTACTCCCTGGGAAGATGTTTCCAGTTGGTAGAAATCCTCCTTTCCAGCATCATCAAGGGACTCCATGTCTAGGCATCCCATTCTTTCTTCCTTGTACCTCATCCACTGAAACACAACCCCTTCAGTTTTCCTAGGCTTTAGAAATAAAGCCAAAGTACTTTGTGCTCTTCTGGTTTCCATTCTTGCCTCAGCCCTCCCCTGAGGTGATGAAGCATGGATCGAGCACATTGCCTGAATAAACGACAGAAGAACAGGGAGATATGGAGAGGAATTAAAGCAATAACAACAACAAAAGGATTGCTATTTAATATATGGATATATGGTGAGAGATGGAGGGTGGGTTATACTTCCTAATGGCGCTGAGCATCTGGCCATTTCTAAGCTGGCCCAAACAAACTCTAATTAAGCCAATCCCTGGGCACTCTGGGTACCCTGGATGGTTTCTGTACCCAAGGTTGTCTATCATGCAGCATCCAGAGCTATTGATGGGATGGTGGAGAGTGTGAAGAATAAGATAAAAGCCTTATTTAAGGAATTACAATAAGTAGGATGTGTTCTTCTAATTAGTTACCATTTTGTAAGTCAAAATATGCCCACCCCTATCTTAGACCCTCATGAGGAGGGGAGGGTGGTAACAGTGAGGAGATTAAAAAAGAGTGAATGACCCAGCCCCTGTTTTGATTTTTCCACTTCCATACAAAATGAAATAGCTGGAAGATAATACAAAACAATGTTTGATCAGGTGAGGCAATTAATTTGTACTTGTGTGTGTGTGCATGTGTCTACACACACAAATATTTCACAGTTCATAGCTCTATGCTGTATGGATCCAAATTTATCCCCTTCTTTCCATCTTGAATGCCAACACTCTAAACTTGACCATGATTCTCTCTTACTTTAGTTACTGTAACAGCCTTCCTCCCTCAATATGGTAATTTCTAGATTTAAAGTCTAAAATACTCTCATCATATTGAAACCAGAACGTTCTATTGAAAACACAAATCTGAAAATATCACTGCCTATACAATTCTCTTCAAAAACATTCTCATACTTCAAGGAGTAAATTTCCCAGTTCAAGAGGACAGAAGTCCCAAATCAAGTTGTCAGGCAGGTTGATTCCTTCCGAGGGCTCTGAGGGAGAATCTGTTCTCCGCCTCTCTTGCTTCTGGTGGCTGCCTGCATCTTTGGTGTTCTTCATTTAGATGAAGTCTAAATAGCTTCAGGGTCTATAAGCCCATGCTCACCACCCACCATCCCCACCCTGATGCATTCCACAGTTTTCACACAGAGCCTCTTGTTCCTTCCAGGTGTCTCTAGGCCTCCATAAGCCTCCCACTTGCTGTTTCCTCTTTTGCCATTTTAATCCTAATCATTTTCCCATCTCAGCTAGGAACAGACCTCACCTGAAGAATGGAATATTTTGTTGCCTCCCCAGCATCCATCCCTCCTACCCTCTACCCCAGACTCATACCTGATGAAGTTTTGCTTTTGTTCAAGTGTCCACCTTGCTCCCATAGAGTCCATGTCCTCACTGGAGGACCTCTCCAAGCTCCTGACGTGGCCTGATCTTAAAACAGCCATACCACCTGTCTTTCCAGTGAACCATGTGGGAAGCCAGGCTTAAGTGGATTATTCACAGTATTCTCTTAGCCAAGGGTATTGTTTGGGAGGCAAGCATGTTACTTAATTAGGGCTAATGGAAACAATGTGAAGTTTGTGAAAGGTATCTGGGAATATTTTCTTCCTTCTAAAGAAATAGGCATGGAAATAGATACCTCTTTCTTCCCCTCCATGTTCTCTGTAGGCATAAAGCTACAAACTGCCATAGTCATTTACCCCCGTATGAGGATAATGCTGTCACCCAGAGGGGAACAGACAACCGAGTGTGGAAGGAAGAAATGGAAAAGCATCCATCGAGTTAAGCTAACCCTGAACTCTACCTATACTTTGGACTTCCAATTATAGGCTCCGTATTAGTTTCCCAGGGCTGCCATAACAAATTACCACACACTGTGTGGCTTAACACAACAGAAAGAGTAAATTTCCCAGTTCAAGAGGCCAGAAGTCCCAAATCAAGGTGTCAGCCAGGTTGATTCCTTCTGAGGGCTCTGAGGGAGAATCTGTTCTCTGCCTCTCTTGCTTCTGGTGGCTGCCTGCATCTTTGGTGTTCTCTGGCTTGGAGTTGTTGCCCTCCAGTCTCTGCTCCCATTTTCATGCAGCCTTCTTCACTCCATGTGTATCTCCTGGGGGTCTCTGTCTTCAAATCTCTCCCTCCTTACAAGGACACCAATTATTGGATTTAGGGCCAATAGGGAGAGAGAGAAAGTGTATGGGGAGGGGGGTAGAGAGGGGACAGAGGGAGAGGAAGAGAGAAAATCCCAAGCAGGCCCCACACCCAGCATGGAGCCCATCACAGGGCTCATCTCACAACCCTGAGATTATGGCCTGAGCTGAAATCAAGAGACAGCCACTCAACCAGACTGAGCCATCCAGGTGCCCTTATTTCTTATTTTTAAAAACATTTTCCATCATGGTTTCTATTATTTGCTGCTAAAGGTATCCTAATCATTACTCCTCTCCTTTCCTTGCCTTCCAAATTTGAGGCACCCTTTCTTATATTCTTGCAAAATCTGGCTTACCCATCCTTGAATTTCATTCATTGTGCTCTGGTTGCTTCTGAATTGTTTTTCATTAGTCCTTGCAGACAGTTGGCTAACTCCCTTTGACTGTCTCAACACTTAGCAGGGAATGTGACACATATTTTGTGCTCTCTAAGTATTTGTTGAATGAATAAATTAAATAGAATTTGAGAAATATATAAAAGTAGAAGATATTTTAAATAGTCCAAAATATTACTACCCATGTAAAAATACTGCAAATATATTTTTGTAAATCTTCCTAGCATTTTTTTTAAAGATTTTATTTATTTATTCATGAGAGACAGAGAGAGAGAGAGAGAGGCAGAGGGAGAAGCAGGCTTCCCGCGAAGCAGGGAGCCCGATGTGGGACTCGACCCAGGACTCTGGGATCATGACCTGAGCTGAAGGCAGACGCTTAACCATCTGAGCCACCCAGGCGCCCTCTTCCTAGCATTTTTGTGTAAAGGTTTTTCATTCCATAATTATCATGTTGATATAAAATTGTGTGCCCTGCTTTTTTCACTTTATATAACAAACATTTTCCTATGTTATTACAGTCTTGACAAATTTTTTAAATAGTCATGCAAATTCCATTGAATGATTATACAAGAATGTACATGAACATTCCCTGAAGATGGGGCATTTGGTATATTTTTGTCCTTTTTAAGATTTTCTTAAATTTATCATTCTTTATACATAAATATTTTCCTAATATCTAAGAATATTTCCTTAACATTAATATAAAACTTGGTGAAATTAAATCTCCAGGCCCCTGAAGGGACGTAGAAATTCAGAGAAAGGAGAGATCTATTTTATGAACTGGAAAAATTGGGAAGGTTCCCACAAAGCTGAAGGAAAACGAATCAGATTAGGAAGGAAGCGGACCATGGACAGTCAAGAAGAGTGAAGCAGAGACAGTGAGAGCCTGGCTTCCCTCCTCACAGCCTCATTTCTCACTGTGGAATGGACTCTCATTTGTCAGGCATGGTGTCAGAACTCTGGCTTCCTAGGTTTTATCTGACTCCCAAGAAATTAAAAAGAGACAAACTCAGGTGTAAGAAATAAGGACAGAATGTACTACAATTTTCTCTTCCTGGCATCCCTCCGTTGGATGCATTTACAATAACATACACATTTAGCTTGTTCTGGGGATATAATCACAAGTAACCTATTAATAAGCCATTGAAATGCAATCCTAGATAAGTCTTTGGTGAGAAGAATTCATAGATAGAGCTTTACATTCTCAGAATAAACAAAGTTATTAAGTGGATTAAATACAAAACAATGTAGTTTGGGCTTTTTCTCAAAGGAAGAGTAGAAAACAAAACAAAAAAGCCTCATTTGATAGTATTATTTATTTCTAAACATTTTAAATGTTTGTATTTTCAGCTACACTGTCTGCTTTCCATCTGTAAACCAGTCATGGCTGGTAAGGAGGGCTATAGAGGAATGAATTCAGTACTAAAGAGTGGCGGGGCACCTGGGTGGCTCAGATGGTTGGGCATCTGCCTTTGGCTCAGGTCATGATCCCAGGGTCCTGGGATCAAGTCCCGCATGGGGCTCCCTGCTCGGTGGGGAGCCTGCTTCTCCCTCCCCCTCTCCCTCTACTACTCCCCCCTGCTTGTGCTCTCTCACTCTCTCTGTCAAATAAATAAATAAAATCTTAAAAAAAAAAATTTAAAGAGTGGCAAGTGGTTCTAGTCTGAGCTCTGCCACTTCCCTGCTTTGTGATTTAGAACAAAACGAATGGTAGCTTTTTTCCCTCAGGATTTGGCTCCCCCATTCACAGATTGAAATGATTGGACATGATAATTCTTTAAATGCATTGCCCTCTAAGAATCTTTGGTTCCAAGCATGCATGATGTAAAGCTAGACAACAAATTTAAATTTGTTGAATATTGATTCTATCCTGGCAGTAAGTTAATGAACCATAGCTGCAAAGAGTTAATTTTGAAGAGTAAACTTCCATTCAATTCACTGAAGTATCCTGGGTTGTTGGCAGTCAGAGAAATGAAAGCTGAAATTGTTTACAAGAAAAAAATCCAGCATCCTTGAAACTTTTCCATGGTTTATCCTAAAGAAAAAAAAAAAAGTCTTTCTGAAATTCATAGATTCTTCCATGATGGAAATAATTTGGACCCAACTGTATATGATTACATTTCATCTATCAGAAGTAAAATGTTAAGGAAGGTTTTGCAAATACTTCTTTCGAATATCGTAGAAATTAAAAGGCGGTTGGCATCATGGCAACAGAGAACAAAAAGGAAACCAATGATATTTGTATTAATAAATTCCTCCCCCTCATTCATACATAAGCTGAGCTCTACTGATTTTACTGTACTGAACTAAGGTATTTTACCATGAAATTTTTGTTGTACCTCTAAGGCTTTAAGGGAAAATGGACTCCAAGACTCTTACTCTTCTAAAAAAGAGGACACCAGGAGTGAGGTTGCTATATTTCAAAGAGTCTGCATTGGCAGATGGCTTGCTATGTGTATGTTGCCACATATTTTTAGTTTTTTCTTCTTCAGTCTCTCAGTGGTGAAATTTAGAGAACTGACTGTTACAAATGAGTCTAAAATATCTGAGAGCGCAATGCTACTAACACTTCACAGATATTGAGGGCCCTGAGTACATAAATGGCATCCAACACTACCAAAATGTCGGCAATTATTTTAGATAGCTGGTTATGATTTAGCATCCTGGAAAATGCTAATACCTGTCCTACAGGCCATCAGGTAGACTCTATAATTTTATTAAGAAGTTAACGCTTAAGTGCGGGAAAAAGATGTCAGCAGTTAACTGTCCTTTATCTGCTGTTGTTCAGCCAGATGCCATTCTCTATTTTGTGACTAGCCCCAATTCTGTCCCCTCCCCTTGTGCTACAAAGCTTTATGTATTAGTGAGATAAACAGGGCCAAGGCCAGCCTTTGGAGGAAATTGGGAGACTGAGTTCTAATTGCAAAATGACTACTTGTAAGTAGTTAGCAAATTCTTCAATGTTTTTGGACCTCAGGCTCCTGTTCAGCAAAATGGGGATACTGACAATCTCATATGGATTCTGTGAGGATTAATTGAAGCAATGCTTGTGTAACATCTAGCACAGTGTCAGAAGCATATCCAGGAAGCAAGGCCTTGTCTGAGTCCCCGCCCAAGGCTTTCTCCTCTGTCCTTCATTGTAATGTCTGAAGTTCAGCAAACTCAGTCACAAGCAAGGTCACTTGAGCAATGATGATCATAAACAGGACAAATTCAGTGAGAGATCTTTGAGTTCATTGATTTTTGTGACTTAATCTTATATATAAAATTGGGGCAGAAACGCAGTTCATTGGAATGAAATAAGGCAGATTTCAATAATGGGACCTGGAACTGGATCCACACATTAGTATGTAGGGAATAGCCAACCAAGGAAATGGACTATAATCGACAGACAATGGAACAGTTGCTAACTACCCTCCTCCAGTAGCAGTCTGGATTCCTCTCTCATGTACACTGGAGTTTACATCATACCAACTTGCTATAGAATACCCCATCTTCAAGAATAAAAAGCAAGTAAAAAACTAAAAAACAGAGCAAAACAAACATTCAAAATAAAGCATAACCTCACTTGATCCTACATCCCCTCCAGCTACTATCTTCTTCCTCATTTCCTCTTTATAACAAAATCCCCCAACAGAATTATAAATACTGGGCGCCTGGGTGGCTCGGTCGTTAAGCATCTGCCTTCGGCTCAGGTCATGATCCCGGGGTCCTGGGATCGAGCCCCGCATCGGGCTCCCTCCTCAGCGGGGAGTCTGCTTCTCCCTCTCCTCCCCAGCCCCATTTGTGCTCTCTCTAAAATAAATAAATAAAATCTTTTAAAAAAAAGAACAAAAATATGGGGCACCTGGGTGGCTCAGTCGTTAAGCGTCTGCCTTCAGCTCAGGTCGTGATCCCCGGGTCCTGGGATCGAGCCCCGCATCGGGCTCCCTGCTCGGCGGGAAGCCTGCTTCTCCCTCTCCCACTCCCCCTGCTTGTGTTCCTGCTCTCGCTGTCTCTCTCTCTGTCAAATAAATAAATAAAATCTTTAAAGAAAAATTATAAATACTCACCACTTCGCTTCCTCATCTTTCACCTTCAATTAATATTTTATCCCAAACAATTCAACAAAACAAGGCAGAGTCCATCAAGATGGTGAGGACATTACCAGGACGGGACAAAAGTCCTCATACTTCATATTGAAACAAGATGTGCTGGTGAAATGGCCAGGTTCCAACTAAATGATTTGTTTGCTATTAGGAAGAGTAGACAAATGTTCTAGAACACTGACCTTATATTTACTTTAAATACTCTCTATAAGATTTCTAAGTATAAGAAACTCTACCTAATAATATTTGAAAGAAAAATTGTTGTAAAATACACATGTAATGTGTAAGACTGCATACATGTCTTATGTAGATGATTCAAGCTAATAATCCCCAAATCAATGGATGTTCTTCCAATGATTTCCCTCCTCCCGATCATGCAATCTTAGCCCAATAAACAACAGGAGGAAAAATGACAGTTCAGTCATGCTTACATTCACTATACTATGAAATCTGTGTCAAATAATAAGAATTGATTGATTTGATGAGATTAGTATAAATTAGCTTTTCTAGAAACCTGCATTTTATTTTTTTTTATTTTTTATTTTTTTTTTTTAAAGATTTTATTTATTTATTTGAGAGAGAGAATGAGAGACAGAGAGCACGAGAGGGAATAGGGCAGAGGGAGAAGCAGACCCCCCGCCGAGCAGGGAGCCGGATGCGGGACTCGATCCCGGGACTCCAGGATCATGACCTGAGCCGAAGGCAGTCGCTTAACCAACTGAGCCACCCAGGCGCCCCTAGAAACCTGCATTTTAATCTAGGGGAATCAGGGTACTGGAGCCAAATGCTCACTTGGTAGAGATTTACCTTTGTGTTCAAGATCAAACTCAATTAAAAAATGTCTCGTTTCCCCACAGTTGATTCTAATGCCATTGCCTATTGACAGTTCAAACCAGTTTAGTTCCCTAGAAATAGAAGGTGCAGGTAGGAACCCCCAGATAAACAGCTTTGCTTATTGCATAATATCACACCTATAAATCATGAAAATCCTAGGGATAATGAAAGTATTAGGAGGTTTTAAAAAATGCGGGTCATGTGGAATGACAAGGGAGTAGTTGAAAAAACTGTCACATTACTTGCTGTTTATATATAAGATCAGATATATAATCATGTGTCCTGTATTTGAAAGAATGCAGGATTCTGTTTGCATTTTGAATAGCTTGGATCCCTAAGTACTGCACTAAGCCTAGAAGGAAACCGTCCAACTACCATTTACATTCAGCCAGAGATATTTGAGGTGGAGACCAGCACTTAGCTCTGAGAACATGCTTCAAAACCATACCACCAGCTGCTTACATGTCTCTTCCCTGAGCATGTCCACCATCCCCTCCTAATAAGGTACAGGAGGAAGATGCTATTAAGCATGAGGCTCTGTGGGTTCTGAGACCAGACATAATTTCTTGCCAGATCATTTTGGTCTTAAAGGTAGGAGCCAGAGGATTCAAATCCTTTCCTTGAACTTTCCCACATGATTTACAAGGTTTTCCTAATTGGGGTTTTAAAACCATAGAATCCCTGTGCTGACTTCCAGACTCCTCCTCTGTAGAGCTAGTGTATTATGGGAATAAGAAGTAGTGTGTGACTTCCCTGAATGATGGAGCTAGAAGGCCACTTGTTCTTTTCTGGAGACCATGAGTTGCTTCCAGATGAGGCTAGTTGGGGCTGTCAAGTGACCAACAGTTTTCAGGTTATGATGGTAAAACTTTGCATAGATGAGGACAATCCTTTGCCTCTCAATTTCCAGAAACTTTTCCCTATTTTTTTTCCTGTACATAATAACACCTATTTTAGTACGACCTAAGATTATTTCCAGCGTCAAACACAACTTTTGAAATATTAGAGTTCTTTCCAGAGCCTCTAAGAGTAGAACAAAGTGCTAAACATTACATGTGATAGAACGCTTTGGATTTTGTGATGTAGAAGAGGTCTGAAGAGAGCATCACAGTTAGGTTTCTTCCTTTCTATGAACTGAATTGTGTCCTCCCAAGATTTATGTTTAAGCCCTAACACTCAGTGTGATTTTATTAGAGGATGAGGTCTGTAAGGAGATACTTGAGGTTAAATGAGATCATAGGGGTGGAGCCCTGACCCACTAGGATCAGTGTCCTTGTAAGAAGAGACACTAGACAGCCTGCTCCCTTTCTCTGCCTTGTGAGGACACGGCCAGAAGGGGGTCATCTGCAAGCCAGGAAAAGAGCCTTCAGCAGATACCGAATTGGCCTGCGCCCTGATCTTTGACTCTGCAGCCTCCAGATCTGTGAGAAAATAAATGTCTTTTGTATAAGCCTCCCAGTTTGTGGTAGTTTGTTATGGCAGCCTCGAGCAGACTACGTATTCTCTCTCAACCTTCGCTGTCAGTTGCCAAATATTATTTTTGCTGGTTAAGACCTTTCACTAGTATTTGCATAAATTTCTGTAATTGCCTGTTAATTGGGCTTCCTCTAAAGTCTCCGCTTCCAATATGAAACCAGCATCTGCTCTAATCTGTATCTCTTGTCACCTTCAGGCCCCTAGTCTCCCAGACACTTCGACTTAAAGATATGGAGACAGACCTGTAGAGTCTGATTGTCATCAGATTTCAATTCTTTTTCAAACAAAAGTGTAAGGCCTCTATCAAAGACTTACAATGGTCTGCATAGCCTGAAGAAATATTTGGGTTTTCTCTTTTAAGGATTTATCTATTTATTTATTTATTAGAGAGAGAGAGAGTGCACAAGCTGGGGGAGGAGCAGAGAGAGAGAGAGAATCCCAAGCGGATGGATGCGGGGGCTCGATCCCATGACCCTGAGATCATGACCTGAGCCAAAACCAAGAGTTGGATGCTTAACGGACTGAGCCACCCAGGTGCCCCAACCTGTAGAAATACTTGAATTCCCTTAACCGGACATGCAAAGTTTGCCCCATCTTTCTTCAGCCTTCCTTTCCATATGGCCAGTATATCTCTATCCCACAACCACACACTCTACAATGTAATAACACCTGCTTTCCTACCTTCATTCCTTTGGTCAACTGTCCCTTCAGTGTTGATGTTCTTGGCATCACAACAGATATAATATCTATATTGTTTCTCTTTTCAACTTAATTTTAAAATTTTGGAGAAACGGGGCCATCAACTTTAAACAGATATACAAATAGAGATAATCCACAGTCATGAAGACAACTAGTGCAAGAAACCCATATATGAGACACATATACACATCCTTCTGTATAAAAGAACACCCAGTTAAATTGGAAAGAAAATGAAGAAGACTAGGAGGAGGAGGAGGAGAAAAAGAAGAAGAAAATGAAGGAGAAGAAAGAGGAGGAGGTGGGAGAAGAGGAGAGTGGAAGGCGGTGGAGGAAGAGGGCGAGGAGGAAGGGTAGAAGGAGATGGGGAAGGAAGAGCGAAGGAGTACATGCAGGAGAAGGAGGGAGATGGGGAAAGTATTTAGGTCAGAAAAAAAAAGACAGCCTTAACAGACCAAGGATTTTTACTAATTACTCATGAAGATTTGGAAATACTATGAAAACAGCATGGGAAATGAAAATCAGATTATTATTGCATCATAAGCATAAAGGTAGCTATAGTGAAACCATTATATAATTCACATTTCAAAATATTTTTTTAAGTCATTCTGGGAAAAAAAAGTTCTTATGAAGTTACAGATAAAACAAACCAATGAAACAAAAGACTTCTAGCTCCTGTTATTGGTATATTTGGAGGCCCAAGGAAACCATGCATGACAACCACAATGAAGATGTTGACACTCTCAGTGGACAGACCAAAGAGAAAACTTACTTTATCCAGGCCTGGATTGTTCTTATAACAAGGGACAGTGAAAGAAGCTCCCTTCTAGGTTAGTGGCACTTTTCCCCATCACCATAACACAGCCTAAAGCTGTGGATTTAGAGTCACATTGCGAGCAGTTTACAGATGAGAGTAAAGAGAACACATTCTTAAGCTGCCAAACTTTTCTGAGTGCTAATATCCAATCCACACCAGGGCCAGGAGGAGGCAACCAGGAGACTCTGGTCCTCAGAAGGGTATAAAAGGATCTTGAAGGTAGCCGCCCTTCATCTTTTTCTAGAAAACAGAATTCAATGACAATCTTTCTGTTTTTGCTATTGTAGTGGATGGGTGTGGGCTTTCAATGTTTTCCTCTCTTACAGTGTGAAGTTCAGTGATATACAGATAGGGTTTTTGTTTTGTTTTGTCTTTTTTGAATGCCTTACTTAACCAAAAAAAGCAAAATAATTACTCTGCCTAATCATTTAATTTCATATACTAAATAATCAATTTTTCTTCTCCCATCAAGCTGTATGTTAGTATCTCTCATGGTGACCACAAAAGCCAGGCACCTACTTTCAGGGATGCAGAGAGCAAACATTTCATAGTTTGCCAGTGCCATTTCAGATGATGATGACATTTGATAAAATTTTCCAGTAATTTGACAAATTGCCTTTATAATTAAATCTAACCAATATTGAATTTGAATTCTTAATCAGACTTTTGACCTTACTATTATTGTAATGGAAATAGTTTCAGCCACTTCCAGCTATTGAAATCAGTCTTATCCCTTTGACAATTTCTTACATCTGCATCCATAACCTCAAGCCCGGAGACCATCCTCCACGCAGCAAACACACTCACTACTGGGAAGAAATTCACTTTAGCTGTGCATCTGATCTTAATTGGCCAGGCATCTGTGGAGGACACATTTAGCACTGATCATTGAAGAGAAAGGTAGATTCGACCACTTATAAGCAAAGTGGAAGGAACAGACAGATTGCCTCCCTCCCTTGAGATAAAGAAACTATATATCAGCATGTAAAATGAATTACAGCAGAACCTAATAATCTTTCCCAAATGATTGATCACACAGTTTGATTAAAACTAGCATGTCTGTGTTGGCCAACATTCTGAGCTGTTTCACCAACATTTTTTCTTGGAATGAAATCCAATGAAAGAAAGTACTATATCCGTCTCCTTTAGAGTAAATCATACCTACCTCTTATAATGACCAAGAGCCATTATGGGAATGACAGACTTATTTCTACCCTGGCTGCCATCCTTACCTATAGTTAAAGTAGGCTGTCATATAGGAGATATTTTCAAGGTAGCCCAAAAGGCTTCCATGGATTAAAAAAAAAATAGTAATTTCCTCACTGACTATCAAGGTGACCAAAATGCCACTGCCCATCCAGCAGACCATTCATTCTTCATTCATTCATCAAACAGTACTAAGTACCTAGTATATGCCAAGTCCAGCTAGGATTAAAAAAAGAAACACAGAAAACAAAAATAAAACAAACAAAAAACAGAGACAAAAAATAGAGCTTTCAATTTCAAAGCTCCAAGTCTAGTATGAGAAATGAGAAAATATACATAATTAAAATACAGTGAAAAAGGGGTTATGAGACATGTAAGAGAGGGGTGGGATTAGAGCATCATTAAGGACTTTTTATTGGAAATTGCAATCTTTTTTTCTTTATAAGAATCTTTAAAAAAATTGTTACTAGCTTTTGGGAGAGGTGATGCATTATTAGATAGACATTCAGCTCCTTACTGCTTCATGTAAAAAAAATCATATTCTTTTTTTTAAGATTTTATTTATTTATTTATTTATTTGAGAGAGAGAGAGCACACACAAGCAGGGGCAGCAGCAGAAGGAGAAGCAGACTCCCTACTGAGAAAGGAGCCCAATGCGGGGCTCCATCCCAGGACCCTGGGATCATGACCTGAGCTGAAGGCAGGTGCTTAACCAACTGAGCCACCCAAGCACCCCCCAAAAAATCATATTCTAATAGCAATTAGAAGATCTACATTTTAGTCCCGATTATGTTTTTAACTAACTGTGGAACACTAAGCACCTTTCAGTGTATATAAAGAATATGTGTATTCTGAGGAATCCATATATATATATATATATATATATATATATATATATATATATATATA